>NC_052500.1:12206122-12511721 GCF_016617805.1 Bactrocera tryoni
TAAACGTTGTCTAACAATCGTACTTTTTAACTATAGCAACTAAGTTAACCGTTAAACGTAATCACCGTTAATGTAAACGTAACAGTGTAACAGTATTAACGCCCACCACATGCAATTTGTTGTTGTCGCAGTAGTGTATGTGTGTGCTGGCAAATATGCAAATTTATCTAACGTGCTCTAATCTCACCGCTGTCGTTGAACGCAAGCAAAAGTTAAAAAACAAACTAATAAAACAAAAACACAAAATTTGGCTGTGGAAATGGAAAAAAGTAAAAATCGGCAACAGCGCAAAATGCTGCTCAACTCCCACGCAAAAGGTGTGTTGACTTTACTAATGACATATTTTACAAAGCACACATGTCAAACCTTGCTAATACAACTTTTTCGACTCTCTTTTTCTCTTCAACTCTCTTTCTCTCCAACACAGAGCGTATCGTACACGAACAAGTTACACCGTGCGAGCCGAATCCTTGCGGCTCGAATGCAATTTGTCGCGATCGTAACGGCATTGGCTCGTGTCAATGTCTACCCGACTACTTTGGCGATCCGTATCAATCGTGTCGACCCGAATGTGTACGCAATTCAGATTGTCCGACACAGCAGGCGTGCACACAACAGAAATGTCGCGATCCATGTCCGGGCACATGTGGCACGAACGCTGAATGCAGCGTCACGAATCATGTGCCGACATGTATGTGCCGCATCGGTTATACGGGCGATCCGTATCGTTATTGTCATGTGGAGCCGCTAGCACGTAAGCAACATAATGCACGCTGCGTACCCGAAAATACAATTTACTGATTTACTTTTTGTCCTTTTTTTGTTTATTCCTTGCTACATTCCAACTGCCGTTTAAATAGCGATACGTCAAGAGCCACCTACAAACCCTTGTCAACCTTCACCTTGCGGTCCGAATTCACAGTGTCGCGAACTTAATGGTCAGGCGGTGTGTTCATGTTTGGAACGTTATATCGGCGTACCGCCAAATTGTCGTCCGGAATGTGTGCTTAGCACTGAATGTGCCTATGATAAGGCATGCATCAATCAACGTTGTCAGGATCCTTGTCCCGGCACTTGTGGCACGAATGCAGAATGCCGCGTGCGCAATCATAGTCCGTTGTGTCAGTGCCGCAACGGTTTTACCGGTGATGCTTTCACACGTTGTTATCCCATACCACGTAAGCGTTAATGCAACCTACTGCCGTTAGTATGGTCCTACTGATTTTTGTTTTCCTTGCATTAGCTGCCCCACCAGCCATTTCACACGTCGAGCGCGATCCTTGTGTACCCTCGCCCTGCGGTCCGTATAGTGAGTGTCGCAACATCAACGGCGTACCATCCTGTTCCTGTCTGCAGAGTTATATTGGCGCGCCACCAAATTGTCATCCGGAGTGTACCATCAGCGCTGAGTGTCCTTCGAATAGAGCTTGCATACGTGAAAAATGTATCGATCCTTGTCCGGGCTCTTGCGGCTTTTCCGCAGAGTGTAGTGTTGTCAATCATACACCGATTTGCACATGTCCCAATGGTTATACGGGCGATCCATTCAGCAACTGCCGTCCCTTACCACCAGAACCTATTATCAGTAAGCACGATTTCGCAGCGCAGTTCATAAAACATTCGCCTTACAAACTACTGTCTATTTTCTTAGATGAACCTGTCGATCCATGTCATCCTTCGCCGTGTGGCGCAAATGCTCAATGCAACAATGGCATTTGTACTTGTCTGCCAGAATATCATGGTGATCCGTACACAGGCTGTCGTCCAGAATGTGTCTTGAATACGGACTGTCCACGTGATAAGGCGTGCTTGCGCAGCAAATGTGCTAATCCATGTCCAGGCACTTGTGGCGAAAACGCCATTTGTGATGTTATAAACCATATACCTATGTGCAGATGCCCCGATGGTACTGTCGGAAGTGCATTCATTCGTTGTAGTCCGGCGCCAAGTAAGCTCTCATACACAAGTGTTTAATTTCTTCGCGATATTAATTGTAATTGTTTATTGCTAGAAATCGTAAATACAAACCCTTGCCATCCTTCGCCGTGTGGACCAAACTCACAATGTCGTGAGGTCAACCAACAAGCAGTTTGTTCTTGTCTGCCAAACTTCATAGGTAGTCCACCAACTTGCCGTCCTGAGTGTGTATCGAATTCCGATTGTGCACCTACACAGGCTTGCCTTAATCAAAAATGTGGTGATCCATGCCCTGGTACTTGCGGTATCGGTGCCAAATGTACTGTTGTCAATCACAGCCCATTCTGCACGTGTCCACCTCGTTTCAGCGGTAATCCGTTCATTCGCTGTCAACCGATAAGTAAGAAATTCATCGTAAAAACATCGTTTTCCGAGAAGTTACAATTTTCTTTTATATTTTTGTATAGTTGAACCACCACGCGACGTTGTGCCAACAGATCCTTGTCGTCCATCACCATGCGGACCATATGCTCAGTGTCGCCCCATTGGCGAAGCGCCATCGTGCTCATGTCTTGAATCTTATATAGGTCGTCCACCTAATTGTCGTCCAGAATGTGTCACGAGCTCTGATTGTGCCAGCAGCTTGGCTTGTATAAATCAGAAATGTGTTGATCCATGTCCGGGTCGTTGTGGCGTCAATGCGGAATGCCGTGTGGTTAGCCATGCAGTACAATGTACTTGTGTAGTCGGCTATACTGGCGATCCATTTGTGCAATGTAATCTACCACCCGAGCGAGATGCGGTCGAGGTACGCACACCCTGCAGTCCGAGCCCATGTGGCCCCAATGCAGTTTGTCGCGAACGTAATGGCGCTGGTTCATGCGCTTGTTTGCCTGAATATTTCGGTAACCCCTACGAGGGTTGTCGGCCCGAATGCGTAATGAATTCCGACTGCCCATCGAATAAGGCATGCCAACAGCAGAAGTGCCAGGATCCTTGTCCGGGTACTTGTGGTCAGAATGCCGATTGCCAAGTTGTCAATCATTTGCCTTCTTGTACATGCATTACGGGCTACACGGGTGATCCATATCGCGTGTGCACTCGACCAATTGAACGTAAGAATCTTTCGTCTTTTAAATAAGTATTTGTTATGCAACAATTCTAACTATTTGATTTGCCTTTGTGGTAATATAGCTTTACGTACGGAATACGTAAACCCATGTCAACCATCGCCATGCGGACCAAACTCTCAATGTCGCGAATCAAATGATGTGGCTGTGTGCTCTTGTCTACCAGAATTTATTGGTACACCACCCGCTTGTCGTCCCGAGTGCACAATTTCGTCAGAATGCGCCACAGATAGGGCTTGCTTCAATCAGAAGTGCGTAGATCCATGCGCTGCTGACCCCTGTGGCAGCAATGCTCAATGTCGCGTTAGGAATCATAGTCCAATTTGTACTTGCAATAATGGATTTACCGGCGATGCATTCACCAGATGTTATCCTATACCACGTGAGCTATTCCACATGTTACAACCCGAACTTATTCACAATGAGAGTATGTTTATATTTATTTTAGCGCCACCAATCGAAATTGAACGCGAAGAGATTCGTGACCCTTGCCTTCCATCGCCCTGTGGTCCTAATGCAGAATGTCGCAATGTAAACGGGGTACCATCATGTTCTTGTTTAGCTACTTTTATTGGTCAGCCACCCAACTGTCGTCCAGAATGCACCATCAACTCAGAATGTCCAAGTCAACAGGCTTGCATCAATCAGAAATGTCGCGATCCCTGCCCGGGTGCTTGTGGTCTAAATACAGTTTGTCGTGTAATGAACCATACGCCAACTTGTCTGTGCATAGACGACTATGTTGGAAATCCATTTATCAACTGCAGCCCCAAACCACCAGAACGTAAGACTTCATTGAAATATAATTATGCTGAGAACACAATAGTGACTTATACAAATACATATATGCTTTCACAACAGCAACTCAACCACCAGTACGTGATGATCCATGTGTGCCATCACCATGTGGACCCAATGCCCAATGTAACAATGGACAATGCACATGTATTCCTGAATACCAAGGTGATCCTTACGTAGGCTGTCGTCCGGAATGTGTACTTAATTCAGATTGTGCTCGTGATCGCGCTTGCGTGCGCAATAAATGTATCGACCCTTGTCCCGGAACTTGCGGAACCAACGCTATTTGTATTGTCAATAGCCACGTGCCCATGTGTCACTGTCCGGACAATATGTCGGGCAACGCCTTCTTTGAGTGTCGCGTAATTGAAAGTAAATTTAATTTATCTATCTCTTTTCCCGAACGTTTTCTCAACTGTTATATTCGCCCAATAGAACCAGTTCCAATAAATCCTTGTCAACCATCACCGTGTGGCCCTAACAGTCAATGCCGCGAACTTCAAAATGTAGGCGTGTGCTCCTGCTTACCGGACTTCATTGGTAGTCCACCACAGTGTAGACCGGAATGTACAACGAACTCTGATTGTCCGCCGGATCAGGCATGTCAGAACTCTAAGTGCCGCGATCCTTGTCCTGGAACCTGTGGCTTTAATGCAGTTTGCAACGTTGTCAATCATAATCCATTCTGTACTTGTCGCGCTCAAATGACAGGAAATCCATTTGTGCGTTGCCAGGAAATAAGTAAGCTGAGCTCATTCTCAAATATAAGTATTTTCCTAACTTGCTGGTTTTTAAAAAATAGTTGCTCCAATACGTGATGCTACACCCGCCAATCCTTGTGTGCCCTCGCCTTGCGGACCTAATTCCGAATGTCGCGTTTCAGGTGACTCCCCGTCATGTTCATGTTTGCCAGATTTTACAGGATCACCACCAAATTGTCGCCCTGAATGTGTTTCAAATTCAGAATGCCCATCTACACAAGCATGTATAAATCAAAAATGCAAAGATCCCTGTCCTGGACTGTGTGGCTCAAATGCCAATTGTCGTGTCTTCAGTCACACACCCATGTGTCTCTGTCAAGAAGGCTTTACTGGAGATCCATTTTCACAATGTAACCCAGTACGAGCAGAACCGATCGAAGTACTGCGACCATGCAATCCCAGTCCATGCGGTATCAATGCTAAATGTGAAGAACGCGACAACGCAGGTTCTTGCCAATGCTTACCAGAGTACTTCGGTAACCCATACGAAGGTTGTCGTCCAGAATGTGTCCTGAACTCAGATTGTCCATCGAATAAAGCTTGTCAAAATCAGAAATGCGCTGATCCTTGTCCCGGCACTTGTGGTACAAATGCAGTATGTCAAGTAATAAATCATTTACCTTCCTGCGAATGCTATCCCGGCTACAATGGTGATCCTTATCGCCTCTGCCAAATAGTACAAGAAGAACGTAAGCCTTTTTTGAAGTTAATTGCCGAAACAGTGTTTCTTCAAATCCAATTCATATTTATAGCTCCCAAAGTATACGTTAATCCCTGTCAACCTTCGCCTTGTGGTCCAAACTCAAAATGTCGCGAAGTAAACGGTCAAGGAGTATGTTCTTGTTTGCCAGAGTATGTCGGTAGTCCACCAGCATGTCGACCTGAATGTACATCCAGCTCTGAATGTGCTACTGAAAAAGCTTGTATCAATCGCAAATGTGTAGATCCCTGTCCGGGCGTCTGTGGACAGAATGCAGAGTGTCGCGTAAGAAACCACAGCCCTATCTGCACATGTAACAATGGATTCACCGGCGACGCCTTCGTACGTTGCTTCCGAATTATAAGTAAGATTACAACATTTAACCCTTCAACAATGAAAATGTTTTCACGTCACCGAATTATTCTTCACTAGCACCGGTTTCATCACCACCGCCACAACGTCAACCACAAGATCCTTGCGTGCCATCACCGTGTGGACCAAACTCACAGTGCCGCGATATTAACGGCTCACCATCATGCTCCTGCCTACCAAATTTCCTTGGTGCTCCACCCACTTGCCGTCCGGAATGTAGTCTGAACTCAGAGTGTCCAAGCCATCAAGCCTGTATAAATCAGAAATGTCGAGACCCATGTCCAGGTTCTTGTGGCATTAGCGCATTGTGCAATGTGATTAGTCACACACCAATTTGTACATGCCAAACCGGTTACACTGGTAATCCGTTCACTGTCTGCAATCCGTTACCACCGCCAAGAAGTAAGTCAGTAGTTAGATTAAAAGGTGCCTCTAGTAAAACCCGTATTTTTTGTGCAGTTGAAGTTGTACCTCAAGACGACCCATGTATACCCTCACCATGCGGCCCTAACGCAAAATGTAACAATGGTCAGTGCACATGTATACCCGAATATAATGGAGATCCTTACACAGGCTGTAGGCCAGAATGTGTATTGCATACCGATTGCGCTAGAGATCGCTCTTGTGTACGACACAAATGTGTTGATCCTTGTCCAGGAACCTGCGCTTCTAATGCCATCTGCGAAGTCATGAATCATATACCAATTTGTCGCTGTCCCGACGGCATGGAAGGCAACGCTTTCGTACAATGCTCACCTATACCGAGTAAGATTAGAAAAGTTTGCGTCGTTTCAGTATTCCTTCATGTTCATAATTTTGCAGAATTGGATGTACCACAAAATCCTTGCCAGCCCTCGCCTTGCGGTCCAAATAGTCAGTGCCGTGAGGTAAACCAACAAGCTGTGTGCTCTTGCATTGCATCCTTTGTCGGTAGTCCACCGTTTTGTAGGCCGGAATGCACAATCAATTCCGAGTGTCCGCTTAATCAAGGTTGTCTCAATCAAAGATGTTCCGATCCGTGTCCTGGCGTTTGTGGCAACAATGCCCTTTGTCATGTTGCCAATCATATACCGTTCTGCCGTTGTCCAGACAGATATTCTGGCAATCCGTTTGTTAGTTGTCAACCGATTTTAGACACACCCGAACCACGTCCACCGAGTCAACCTTGTGTTCCATCGCCATGTGGTCCATACTCGGAATGCCGCGCTGTTGGCGACACGCCTTCGTGTACTTGCTTAGCTGACTATATCGGTGCGCCTCCAAATTGTCGACCAGAATGCGTAACCAGCTCAGAATGCAACACCAATTTAGCGTGTATTAATCAAAAATGCAAAGATCCTTGCCCAGGTTTATGTGGCAACAGCGCTTTGTGTCGTGTGCTTTCACACACTCCAAGCTGTTATTGTCCAGCCGGCTTTGAAGGAGATCCATTCATACAATGTGTGGAAAGCAAGATACCGCAATTGGATCACATCGATCCTTGCAATCCAAGTCCATGCGGTCCAAATGCACGATGCATGCAACGTAATGACGCTGGTTCATGCCAATGCCTTCCGGAATACTTTGGAAATCCTTACGAAGGCTGTAGACCCGAATGTATGTTGAATTCCGATTGTGCTTCCAATATGGCTTGTCAAAATATGAAATGTCGCGATCCTTGTCCGGGCACTTGTGGACAGAATGCCATTTGTTCAGTACTAAATCATGTGCCAACCTGTAATTGTGTACCTGGCTATAGTGGCGATCCATATCGTTCTTGCCAAGTGGAGAAACAACGTAAGCCAAATATCATATGTGTGAATGTAGTGAAGTTAATTTTACAAAATTTCTCTAAAACAGCTATCAAGGAATATGTCAATCCATGCCAGCCATCACCTTGTGGTCCCAACTCGCAGTGTCGAGAAATTAACGAACAAGCTGTATGCTCTTGTTTACCCGAATACATTGGCAGTCCACCACTTTGCCGACCCGAGTGCACCATCTCGACTGAGTGTGCATTCGACAAAGCCTGTATCAATCAGAAATGCGCAGATCCTTGCCCGGGCACATGCGGGCAGAATGCCAATTGTCGCGTACATAATCATAGTCCAATCTGTTCTTGCCGTGCAGGTTTTACAGGAGATGCCTTTTCACGTTGTTTCGCTATACCACGTAAGCTTAGACCAATTTCAGTAGCGCGGAAAATGTTATCAATGTATTTGTCATTGTAGCCACACCACCTACACCCGTACAACGCCAACCCGTCGATCCTTGTGTTCCTTCACCATGTGGTCCAAATTCACAGTGCCGTCGCGTTGGAGAATCACCTTCATGTTCGTGTTTACCTAGTTATATTGGCGCTCCACCGAATTGTCGTCCAGAATGCACCATTAATGCTGAATGTCCAAGCAGTCAGGCGTGTATCAATGAAAAATGTCGCGATCCTTGTCCCGGCTCATGTGGTTTGGGCGCTATCTGTAATGTTATAAATCATACTCCCAGCTGTGTTTGCCCTACTGGATATACTGGAGATCCTTTCACTTACTGTCTACCAGAGCCACCACCAAAACGTAAGAGTTTGGCACGAAATTACCTCCAATGGTACTCTCCTAATTTCTATTCTATACTTAATTCAGCTGTTGTCAAAGATGATCCGTGCAATCCTTCACCCTGCGGTTCAAATGCTCAATGCAACGATGGTATATGTACATGTATACCAGAATACCAGGGCGATCCATATACCGGATGTCGACCTGAATGTGTACTTAATACAGACTGTCCACGCGATCGCGCTTGCATACGAAATAAATGTGTTGATCCTTGCCCCGGCACTTGTGCATCAAATGCTTTGTGTAGCGTCATCAATCACATACCTATCTGCTCATGCCCGAACGGAATGTCTGGCAACGCTTTTATACAGTGCTCTCCGTTACCACGTAAATATCAATGAATTCATAACCGGTTGCACGAATGTTCCCCAAACTTAAAAATATTTTCCACTTTCAGCGCCAGTTAAAGTTAACCCTTGTCAGCCCTCACCTTGTGGTCCCAACTCACAGTGTCGCGAAGTAAATGAGCAAGCTGTTTGCTCTTGCATACCAGGCTTCATTGGCGCACC
This sequence comes from Bactrocera tryoni, assembly GCF_016617805.1. Taxonomy (NCBI): domain Eukaryota; kingdom Metazoa; phylum Arthropoda; class Insecta; order Diptera; family Tephritidae; genus Bactrocera; species Bactrocera tryoni. The sequence goes on from NC_052500.1 coordinate 12,214,898, forward strand.
ACCAACATGTCGACCGGAGTGTACTGCTAATCAGGAATGTCCAGCCAACTTGGCGTGCATAAATCAGAAATGTGTCGATCCTTGTCCTGGTAGTTGCGGACGGAATGCCCAGTGCAGTACCGTGAATCACAATCCTTTCTGCACGTGCATACCACATTACACTGGAAATCCATTTGTCGCTTGCCAACGTATCATAGAACAACCTCAATTGGATGACACACCAAGTGATCCTTGTCGTCCATCGCCTTGCGGTCCCAACTCAGAATGTCGCGCTATCGGCAATACGCCATCGTGCACTTGTCTTCCAAATTTCATTGGTTCCCCTCCTTACTGCAAGCCGGAATGCGTTTCAAATTCGGAATGCCCATCCACACAGGCATGCATTAATCAAAAATGCAAAGATCCCTGCCCAGGACTATGTGGTACTAGTGCTGAGTGTCACATCGTATCACACACACCGCGTTGCAACTGTTTGCCTGGCTTTACTGGCGATCCATTCACAATTTGCCAGCCAATACGTATAGCCGCGCCGATTGAAGTGCTGAACCCATGTTCGCCGTCGCCTTGCGGTGCCAACGCAAATTGCCTCGAACGTAATGGAGCCGGCGCGTGTCAATGTTTACCGGAATACTTTGGCAATCCATACGAGGGTTGTCGACCGGAATGTGTTCTCAATTCGGACTGTCCCTCGAACAAGGCTTGTCAGAATCAAAAATGTCGGGATCCTTGCCCCGGTACCTGTGGACAGAATGCTGAATGTAATGTCGTCAACCATATACCGACTTGTAACTGCTTCGTTGGTTATACCGGGGATCCATATCGTTATTGTACAAGACCAGCAGAACGTAAGCTAAAAGATTAGAGTTTACTCATAACAAAATTGCACTATGAAGTGTGAGGGAACAATTTCTTTAAAAAATAGTATCGTAGAACTAATTTGTGCTTCTGCACTTTAGTTCTAGTGGTACTGTTTTTCTACAATTGCTTCCACCACCTTCGTATGTGCAGGTAGTTAGTTGTTCGTTTTTGTAGCCACTAACGTTCTAACTGGTTCATTTTCAATTTATTTACATGTAACCACACAAATAACATATAGCCATTGTACAAGAGTACGTAAACCCATGCCAACCCAGTCCATGTGGACCGAATTCTCAGTGTCGTGAAGTAAACGGTCAAGCTGTGTGCTCATGTTTAAGTGAGTTTATAGGCGTACCACCTTCTTGTAGACCCGAGTGTACATCTAGTTCGGAGTGTACAAGTGATAAGGCGTGTATAAATCGAAAATGCGTTGACCCTTGTCCTGGTGTTTGCGGTCAAAGTGCGCTATGTCAAGTGCGCAATCATAGTCCAATTTGTTCCTGTCGTAGTGGTCTAACCGGTGATCCATTCGTGCGTTGTTACCCCTTACCACGTAAGCAAAGTGAAGTTATTCCTGGAGATGTACTATATCGTGATCAATATTTTCCTTTAGCGCCAACACCTCCTAAAGCCGTCGATGTATACCGTGATCCTTGCGTGCCATCACCATGTGGTCCATATGCCACTTGTCGTAACCAAAATAACGTGCCATCTTGTACATGCCAACCAAATTATATAGGCGCACCTCCCAATTGTCGTCCCGAGTGTACAGTTAACTCCGATTGTATCAGTAGCCAGGCATGTATAAATGAACAATGTCGCGATCCATGTCCGGGTGCATGCGGTGTAAATACGGTGTGCAGTGTCATAAACCACACACCGAACTGTGCATGCCAGCCCGGTTATATAGGCGACGCATTCATTGCTTGTCATCCAGCACCACCACCTCGTAAGCATAAATTCTCTTAAACGTCACAGCAACGTTCGTAATGTCAACTTATTTTTAGCACCACCTCAACAAGAACCTATTGATCCTTGCAATCCTAGCCCATGTGGACCCAACGCTATCTGCTCAGGTGATGGGCAATGTACGTGTATAGCTGAGTATCAGGGTGATCCCTATGTCTCGTGTAAACCAGAATGTATACTCAATACAGAGTGTCCACGTGATCGCGCCTGCATAAGACAGAAATGTATTGATCCTTGTCCAGGCACATGTGGCTCAGAGTCCATATGTGAAGTCTTTAATCATGTGCCCATGTGCCGTTGTCCGGAACGTATGACCGGCAATGCATTTGTGCAATGTGTACCGGTTCAAAGTATGTTAATATTTGAAGTATATTTTAGACGCGTTCTAAATCATTTCAATATTTTTATCGTAGCTGATATATACCGTAATCCTTGTCAACCATCACCTTGTGGTCCGAACTCACAATGTCGCGAAGTGAACTCACAAGCTGTGTGTAGTTGTCTGCCCAACTATCTAGGCAGTCCACCATCATGTCGCCCAGAATGTACCAGCAACTCTGATTGTCCACCAAACCGTGCTTGTCAAAATCAACGTTGCGTAGATCCATGTCCCGGTACATGTGGTTTGTATGCCAAATGCACTGTTGTCAATCACAATCCTTTCTGTTCGTGCAATGAACGCTATACAGGCAATCCTTTTGTACAATGTCGTCCTATAAGTGAGTTCCACATCCATTTTAAAAGAGCTTCAGTTTCTGAGTTTTGTCCTCTTTCTAAACCATAGTTGAACCTGTGCGTGATGTTACACCAGTCAACCCATGTCAACCATCACCTTGTGGACCGAATAGTCGCTGCCAACCTGTGGGTGAATCGCCATCGTGTTCTTGCCTTGAAAACTTCTACGGTCAACCACCCAACTGTCGTCCCGAATGTGTGACAAACTCGGAATGTTCGTCAAACAATGTTTGTCGAAATAATCGCTGTGTGGATCCATGTCCTGGACTTTGTGGCAACAATGCGCTCTGTCGTGTTATAAGTCACTCAGCAATGTGTTACTGTGAGAACGACTACACCGGTGATCCATTCGTACAGTGTACCTTGATTGTACGTGCACCAACCGAAGTTGTCGATCCTTGCAATCCGAATCCGTGCGGTTCATTCGCCGAATGCTTGCAGCAAAATGGTGTAGGCTCATGTAAATGTCTTGATGAATATTTCGGAAACCCCTACGAAGGGTGCCGTCCTGAATGTGTGCTGAATACCGATTGTCCATCCAACAAGGCGTGTATCAATCAGAAATGTCGCGATCCTTGCCCCGGTACATGTGGTTTGAATGCTGAATGTTACACCAGAAATCATCTACCTACCTGCTCTTGCTTATACGGCTTTGTAGGTGATCCATATCGTTATTGCGCCGTTGAAGAGAAACGTAAGCAAAATTTGTTTGACTCGCCAATTATTTCAAATTCACAATTTTAAAATATTCATCAAAATTTTTAGCCATAGTACAAGAATATGTCAACCCTTGTCAACCATCGCCATGCGGTCCAAATAGTCAGTGTCGCGAAGTGAATAGTCAAGCAGTGTGCTCTTGTCTGCCAGAATTTATTGGCACTCCACCGGCGTGTAGGCCCGAATGTACTATAAGTACTGAGTGTAACTTCGACAAAGCCTGTATCAATCAAAAATGTGCCGATCCATGTCCAGGTGTTTGTGGTACCGGAGCCCAGTGTCAAGTGCGCAACCACGCACCATTGTGTTCTTGTCAGCTTGGTTATACTGGTGATCCGTTTACCCGTTGTTATCCCATACCTCGTGAGTTTGTTTTACTTCACGAAATGCTTTCTGTTTATAATCGTTCTGTTACTTGCACAGCGCCACCACCGACATCTGTCGCCGAACCAATACGAGATCCCTGCTTGCCTTCACCTTGTGGCCCCAACTCTCAGTGCAGAAATGTCAACGGTCAAGCCTCATGCTCTTGTTTACCCAATTTCTTTGGCGCACCACCAAATTGTCGTCCAGAGTGTCTCACCAACTCGGAGTGTTCATCTAACTTGGCATGTATTAATAACCGTTGCACTGATCCGTGTCCAGGTTCTTGCGCGTACAATGCTCAATGCAGTGTGATAAATCACATACCCATATGTTCTTGTCCAAAGGATTATGTAGGCGATCCATTTGTTAGTTGTCAACCAGCACCACCACGTAAGATCAATAAAATTCTAGTTAAATTGAATTTGAAATCTCTCATTACACCATCAATTGTGCCAACAGCTCAACCACCAGTGAAAGATGATCCTTGTAATCCATCACCTTGTGGCCCTAACGCCGTCTGTAACGATGGCCAATGCACCTGTATACCTGAATATCAAGGCGACCCCTTCGTTGGCTGTCGTCCGGAGTGTACTTTGAATTCTGAATGTCCACACGATAAGGCTTGTATTAGAAATAAATGTGTGGATCCATGTCCGGGTACTTGTGGTGTCAATGCTATTTGCGAAGTGCTAAATCATGTGCCCATGTGCCGTTGTCCAGATGGCATGTCCGGAAATGCGTTCTACCAATGTGATCCAATACCACGTAACTATTATTTGTTCACCGAAACGATTGTTCAACGCCTAAGTTTTTCTCCTCTTTCCCTCCCTCTCAAAAGCTAAACTTGTCTCCAATCCATGTGAACCATCACCGTGCGGTCCGAATAGCCGCTGTCGCGTTGTCAACCAAAATGCTGTTTGTTCTTGCATCGAAGGTTTCATCGGTAATCCACCTACATGTCGTCCAGAGTGTGTCCGTAATTCTGATTGTGGTCCACAAATGGCCTGTCAGAACCAAAAGTGTGTCGATCCTTGTCCTGGAGCTTGTGGTTTTAATGCTATTTGTAAAGTGACAAATCATGCGCCTATCTGTACATGTCCGGTGCGTCATACTGGAAATCCATTTGTGGCCTGCCAACCCATACGTAAATATATAATCTTTCTCAGAGCTTAGCTTTAGTTTTAACTACTCCGCGATTTTTCTTTAGTTGAACCACCGATACGCTTACAAGAACCAAAGGATCCTTGCTACCCATCCCCTTGCGGTCCGAATGCGCAATGTCGCGCTGTCGGTGATGCTCCATCATGCTCCTGTTTACCAGAATTTGTTGGCTCACCACCTAACTGTCGACCGGAATGTGTTACGAATAGTGAATGCAGCCAAGACAAGGCATGCATTAATCAAAAATGTGTTGATCCTTGCCCTGGCTTATGTGGACAGAATGCTCAATGTCGTGTAATCAGTCATACAGCTATGTGCCTTTGTACGCCTGGTTTTACAGGCGATCCCTTTACGGCCTGCTTACCAGAGCCAGTGAAACAAGATGAAATCATATCGCCTTGTGAACCAAATCCATGTGGTGTTAACGCAGAGTGTCGCCAAGTGAACAACGCCGGTTCTTGTCAGTGTTTGCCCGACTACTTTGGCAACCCTTATGATGGCTGTCGTCCAGAATGTGTCACGAACTCGGACTGTCCGCTTGATAAATCTTGTCAGAATCAGAAATGCCGTGATCCTTGTCCGGGTGTGTGCGCGCTAAATGCTATTTGTCGCGTAATAAATCACTTGCCATCTTGTAATTGTCTTGATGGCTTCATAGGTGATCCGTACACTTATTGTCAATTACCAGTGAAACGTGAGTTAACCATTTCTTATCACAAGACAGCAAATCAAAGTAGCATTGCAATTATTACAGCAATTATGAAAGAGTATGTTAATCCTTGTCAACCATCGCCCTGCGGACCGAACTCACAATGTCGCGAAGTGAACAATCAAGCGGTGTGTTCATGTCTGCCTGCTTTTGTTGGCACACCACCAGCATGTCGACCCGAGTGTACCACAAGCGCTGAATGTTCCTTAGATAAGGCGTGCATCAACCAGAAATGCCAGAATCCTTGCCCTGGCACATGCGGTTCCAATGCGGAATGTAACGTACGTAATCACTCACCTTTCTGTACTTGTTTGAATGGATATACAGGAAATGCCTTCACGCGCTGTCACCCAATACCACGTAAGCTTATGTCACATGAACGCGTTTCCCAAAATCATAATACATTTCATTCTGTAGCACCGCCTCCAGCTGCAACACCACCTGAACCTGTACGAAATCCATGTGTGCCCTCGCCTTGTGGACAGTTTGCTGAATGTCGCGATATTAACGGTAGTCCGTCTTGCTCATGTCTACCTACTTATATAGGTAGTCCACCTAACTGTCGACCAGAATGTACAAGAAATTCGGATTGCGCCAGCTCACAAGCTTGTATTAATCAAAAATGTCGCGATCCTTGCCCAGGCGCGTGTGGTTTTAACGCAAATTGTCATGTTATTAATCACACACCGATTTGTCAGTGCGCGTCAGGCTTGATTGGAGATCCATTTGTCTCTTGCCAAGCGCCGCCACCGCCACCTCCTAAACTGGCAGAGGACCCATGCAATCCCTCGCCTTGTGGTCCAAATACTGTGTGTCGCGATGGTCAGTGCGAATGTATACCGGAGTATCAAGGTAATCCATTGATTGGTTGTCGCCCAGAATGTGTTTTGAACACAGACTGTTCTTCGGACAAGGCATGTATACGTCAAAAATGTATGGATCCTTGTCCGGGCACCTGTGCCTCGAACGCCATTTGTGAAGTGCACAACCACATACCAATGTGTCATTGTCCAGAAGGTATGACCGGTAATGCATTCGCTCTGTGCCAACCTATACCTACGCCAGTGCAGACAAATCCATGTCAACCATCGCCATGTGGTCCAAACTCACAGTGTCGCGTGATAAATCAGCAAGCTGTGTGTTCTTGCTTACCTGAATTTATTGGTGCGCCACCATCTTGTCGTCCCGAATGTACCAGCAATGCAGAATGTGCCCTTAATCGCGCCTGTTTGCAGCAGAAATGTGTCGATCCTTGTCCTGGAGTATGCGGCATCAATGCCGAGTGCACGGTCATCAATCACTCGCCGATTTGTCGCTGTACCAATTCTTACACTGGCAATCCGTTCGTTGCATGCAGTCCTATTCGAAGTAAAACACATTTAAATATTTCAACCAAGCAGGTTTTTTATCACCTACATCCTTTTACAGTTGTTCCTCAATTGGATGTTGTACCTAAAGATCCTTGTCGTCCCTCGCCGTGCGGACCGAATGCTGAGTGTCGCGCTGTAGGCGACAGCCCATCATGTTCATGTCTCAAAAACTTTATTGGTGCACCACCAAACTGCCGTCCTGAATGTGTAACAAATTCCGAGTGTCCACTGTCACAAGCTTGCATTAATCAACGTTGCCAAGATCCCTGTCCGGGTGTTTGCGGCTCAAACGCCGATTGTCATGTCATTAATCATACACCAATGTGTGTGTGTACAAGCGGTTATACTGGAGATCCATTCAACCATTGCGACGTCATACGCGATGTACCGCAAGAAGTACTCAACCCTTGTCAACCAAGTCCTTGCGGAACCAACACGGAATGTATCGTACGCAACGGCGCAGGCGCTTGTCAATGCCTACCCGAATATCAAGGCAACCCATATGAGGGTTGTCGTCCTGAATGTGTTGTAAACTCTGATTGTCCAACGAACAAAGCTTGCCTACAGAACAAATGTAAGGATCCCTGCCCAGGCACTTGCGGACAGAATGCAATTTGTTATGTACGCAATCATTTGCCAACTTGCAACTGTTTAACTGGTTATTCAGGTGATCCTTACAGCTACTGTACGGTATTGACAGAACGTAAGCATCAAAAATAATCAATTATTTATGAAACAGCGTCCTTAAGTATATATTTTTGCGTAAATTTAGCTAAATTAGACGTGGTAAACCCATGTCAGCCTTCACCATGTGGACCAAATTCACAATGCAAGGAAGTCAAGCAACAAGCGGTCTGCTCCTGTCTACCAACATTCATCGGCACTCCACCAGACTGCCGCCCCGAATGCACCATATCCAGCGAATGTGCGCTTGATAAGGCATGTGTCAATCAAAAATGCGTCGATCCATGTCCCGGCGTGTGTGGACTTAACGCCGAATGCCGCGTGCATAACCATAACCCACTTTGCACGTGTCGAAACCGTTACACCGGCGATGCCTTTACTAGATGCTATCCTATACCACGTAAGAAGCACAGTTGTCGGATATAAAAACACATTTGTCAAGCACAACCTTATTTTTATAGCACCACCGCCCGTGCCCGTAATTAGAGAGGAATACCGCGATCCATGCGTACCATCACCTTGCGGTGCTAATGCTGTATGTCGTAACGTCAATGGTCAGGCCTCGTGTACTTGTCTGCCCAACTACTTAGGTGCACCACCCAACTGCCGACCCGAGTGTTCAATCAATGCCGAGTGCTCACCACACTTGGCGTGTATAAATGAAAAATGTCGCGACCCTTGCCCGGGATCTTGTGGTTTCTCTGCGATTTGTAGTGTCATTAATCACACGCCGATATGTACCTGCCCAGCTGATTATACAGGTGATCCGTTCACTAGCTGTATGCCTAAGCCACCTGAGCCCCAACGTATGTTCACAGTATTTTTGTTATCGGTAAAATATTAATTTTACTTTTCTTAGTGCCTTTACAAGACCCATGTAATCCGTCCCCCTGCGGTAGTAATGCCATATGTAATAACGGCGTATGCTCGTGCTTGCCTGAGTACCAAGGAAACGCTTATTCCGGTTGTCGACCAGAATGTGTACTCAATACTGAGTGCCCACGTGACAAAGCTTGTATACGAAACAAATGCGTTGACCCTTGCCCAGGCACATGTGGTGTGGGAGCCATATGTGATGTGTTTAATCATATACCAATGTGTCGTTGCCCTGATGGTATGTCGGGCAACGCTTTCATTCAATGCTCTGTACTACAAAGTAGGTTTCAAAATTTACGTTGCTTCACATTCCCAATACAAAATTCATATATTTGCTCTTTAGCCCCGCCAACTGTAACGAATGTGTGTCAACCATCGCCGTGCGGCCCTAATTCACAATGTCATGAAGTTAATCAACAGGCAGTTTGCGCTTGCTTGCCTAACTATTTCGGCTCACCACCAAACTGCCGACCTGAGTGTACCATAAATTCGGATTGTCCACCGAACTTAGCTTGCGTTAATCAGAAATGTCGAGATCCATGTCCCGGAAGCTGTGGCGTACGTGCCATGTGCTCAGTCATTAATCACGCGCCATTGTGTAGTTGCCCGAGCGGCTACACCGGCAATGCGCATACTCTATGCCAACTATTGCCACCACCGACGCCTCAACAGGAACCTGTAAATCCCTGCGTACCTTCGCCATGCGGACCCAACTCACAATGTGCTGACAGAAACGGTTCACCATCATGCAGCTGCTTACCAGATTATATTGGTGCACCACCAAATTGCCGCCCAGAATGTTTATCTTCCTCGGAATGTGCCAGCAATAAAGCATGTATCAACATGAAGTGCCGAGATCCATGTCCCGGTGTTTGTGGCACATCAGCTACTTGTCATGTGGTTAGTCACACCCCATCTTGTGTCTGCATCGCCGGTTATATGGGTGATCCGTTCACGCAATGTTATCCCGAACCGATTGTTGAGCTCGAGCAGATTAACCCGTGTGTGCCCAGTCCATGTGGCAGCAACGCTGTTTGTACCACACAAAACAATGCCGGCGCTTGTAAGTGTCTGCCAGAGTATTTCGGCAATCCATATGAGGGTTGCCGTCCTGAGTGTATCGCAAATTCGGATTGTCCTTCGAATAAGGCTTGTCGAAATCAAAAGTGTCAAGATCCCTGCCCTGGCGTTTGTGGACAAAATGCGCAGTGTGACGCCATTAATCATTTGCCTACCTGCAGTTGTCTGTCGGGTTACACCGGTGACCCGTACAGCTACTGTAATGTTTTGAAAGAACGTAAGCATCATATTTGTTCACTCACTACTTTTTCATTTAGCAAACACAGCACAATTTTGACTCATTGCACTTTACTATTATTATCTCATTTTACATGTATAAATAGCTATTAGAGAATATGTCAATCCATGCATACCCTCGCCATGTGGCCCGAATTCTCAATGTCGCGAGGTAAACGAACAAGCCGTATGTTCATGTCTGCCCGAATTTATTGGCAGTCCACCCTCTTGTCGTCCCGAATGCACATCGAACTCTGAATGTCCTGCCGATAAAGCCTGTATCAACAAGAAATGTCAAGATCCTTGCCCTGGCACTTGTGGCTCGAATGCTGAGTGTCGGGTACGTTCACATAGCCCGTATTGTAGTTGTCGTCCAGGTTATACTGGTGATGCATTTGTCCGTTGCAATCCAATACCACCACCACCACCGCCAGCGCGTGAACCATACCGCGATCCATGTGTTCCTTCCCCTTGCGGCCAATATGCCGTTTGTCGTGTTGTGAACGAACAACCGACGTGTTCTTGTCTACCTTCGTATACCGGTTCACCGCCTAATTGCCGCCCAGAATGTGTTATAAACTCGGACTGTGCCAGCAATCGCGCCTGCATAAACGAAAAGTGTCGCGATCCATGCCCAGGATCTTGTGGAGTGTATGCTGTTTGCAACGTTTTAAATCATACGCCAGTGTGTACGTGCCCGTCCGGATATATCGGTGATCCATTCACGAGTTGTCACCCGCAACCAGCTCCACCACCACCACGTAATATAAATCTGAACCTTTCAATCCTCGGTACCCACACTTTAAACGAACCATATTTATTTTTGAAATTAGCTACCCCTGCTGACGATCCTTGCATACCATCACCGTGTGGCATTAACGCTCAATGCAGCGATGGTATTTGCACTTGCATCGGCGAATATCAAGGCGACCCATACACTGGTTGCCGTCCTGAATGTATTCTTAACAGCGAATGCTCGCGCGATAAAGCTTGTATCAACCAGAAATGTCAAGATCCTTGTCCCGGCACCTGTGCTTCGAACGCGATATGTGAAGTACACAATCATGTACCCATGTGCCACTGCCCAGCGGGAATGCAAGGCAATGCATTTGTTCTATGCCAACCACTACCGGAGCGGCCACCTGAACCACCGCATCCATGCCAACCATCACCATGTGGTCCAAACTCCCAATGTCAAGATAGAAATGGTATAGCTGTTTGTTCGTGTGTAGCAGATATGATAGGTACACCACCCGCTTGTCGCCCCGAATGTATCAGCAACTCAGAGTGTCCAATGAACCGCGCATGCATCAATCAGAAATGCAAAGATCCTTGTCCAGGCGCTTGCGGCCATAATGCACTCTGCAACATTGTGAATCATAACCCAATTTGCTCGTGTCCAACGGGTTATACCGGAAGTCCATTTGTAGCTTGTCAACCCATCATCAGTACGTATTTTCTACTCATCGGCGATTCAATGTCTGTAAACCTAATTTCAAACCCTCCCGTATCAACTCACTTTTCTACAGCTCCTCCAACTTATGAAGAACCACGCGATCCCTGCCGTCCATCACCGTGCGGCGCCAATGCTCAATGCAGCAACATAAATGGTGCACCTTCATGTACTTGTCTCTCTGAATTTATAGGCGTACCACCAAATTGTCGTCCAGAATGTATATCTAATTCAGAATGTCCATCCGATAAGGCTTGCATTAATCAGAAGTGTCGCGATCCATGCCCGGGTCTATGTGGTTCCAATGCACAGTGTCATACTTTGAATCACATACCCAATTGTGTTTGTGAACAAGGTTACGTTGGAGACCCCTTCACCGTCTGCCGCTTGCCATTACCGCCACCACCAGCACCAGTACCTGACTTTATAGACCCATGTGTACCGAACCCTTGTGGAGATAATGCGGAATGTCGTCGTCATAACAATGTTGGATCTTGTGTCTGTTTACCGGAATATTTCGGAAACCCCTATGAAGGTTGCCGACCTGAGTGTGTGCTGAATAGTGATTGCCCATCAAATAAAGCCTGCGTACAACGTAAATGTCAAGATCCATGTCCTGGCACTTGCGGTCGCAATGCCGAATGTCAGGTTGTTAATCACCTACCCGTTTGTCATTGCTTCAGTAGCTATACGGGCAATCCGTTTAGCTTATGCTCACCTGTAAAACAATGTAAGCATAAATACAAATTTTCCTAAAACACCCGGATTAAAAATTCCATATGTTTTTTTTATCACTAGTGGAGCCCATTTATGTTAACCCATGTCAACCTTCGCCGTGCGGTCCGAATGCACAGTGCCATGAGGTTAATCAACAAGCTGTTTGTTCGTGCTTGCTTGAATTTATTGGCTCACCTCCTGCTTGCCGTCCAGAATGTACCGTTAATTCGGAATGTCCGCTCACACAGGCTTGCATAAATCGTAAATGCGCAGATCCTTGCCCTGGCACCTGTGGTCAAAATGCAGAATGTCGCGTCTACAACCATAATCCGATTTGTTCGTGCAGAGTTAGCTATACGGGAGATGCTTTTACGCGTTGTTATCCAATTCCACAGCCAATCGCAGATGTAACGCCACAACCACCAAGTAATCCCTGCAATCCTTCACCTTGTGGCCAATACGCGCAATGTCATAATCGTAACGGCGGCGCGGTTTGCTCATGTTTACCTAGTTACATAGGTAGTCCACCAAATTGCCGCCCCGAATGCGTTGTACATTCCGATTGTCCATCGAGTCGTGCCTGCATCAATGAGAAGTGTCGTGATCCATGTCCTGGTTCATGTGGTTTTAACGCAATTTGTAATGTACTCAATCATGTACCCAACTGCGTCTGTCCAACTGGCTATGTAGGTGATCCATTCAGTAGCTGTCAACCAGAGCCACCCCAACCGGTGCAACGTGAGCCCATCAAACAGGATCCTTGTGTACCATCGCCTTGTGGTGCGAATGCTGCTTGTAGTGGAAACGGCGTGTGTACTTGCCTGCCCGAATATCATGGAGATCCATACAGTGGTTGTCGTCCAGAATGCGTACTAAATAGCGATTGCGCCCGAGACCGTGCTTGTATCAATCAAAAATGTAAAGACCCATGCCCGGGTACTTGTGGCACGCTTGCGCTCTGCAATGTTATAAACCACGTACCGATGTGTTCTTGTCCAGCTGGCATGACAGGCAATGCGTTTGTTTATTGCGAAAGCATACCAAGTAATATAGAAATCAACGCTTTCAACCGGACTATGCAAACTCACATTCTTCCAATTTCAGTCGTCGAACCGCCACCGCCCATAAACCCCTGTCAACCTTCTCCTTGTGGTCCTAATGCACAGTGTCGCGCGTCTAATCAACAAGCCATCTGCTCTTGCCTACCAGGTTATATTGGCGCACCACCATCTTGTCGTCCCGAGTGTGTTTCCAATTCCGAATGTGCTTTGGATAAGTATTGTTTGAATCAGCGTTGCCAAGATCCGTGCGCCGGTACCTGCGGTTTACGTGCCGTCTGTCATGTTCAAAATCATAGCCCAATATGTGCCTGTCCACCACGTTACACCGGTGATCCGTTCATTTCCTGTCAGCCAATAAGTACTATGCGCTCGCACTTTACACTCACAAATATTCAACTAAACATCATCTTCAAACCTATTACAGTTATACCCAAACCGGCACCAATAAGCGACGTAACGCCTACAAATCCATGCCAACCATCACCTTGCGGACCGAACTCAGAATGTACCGCCACTGCGAATGGCGCACAATGTACTTGCTTACGTGATTTCATTGGCACTGCTCCCCACTGCCGTCCCGAATGCGTAACAAGTGCTGAGTGTGCCTCGGACAGGGCGTGCATCAATCGCAAATGCGCAGATCCCTGTCCGGGTTCGTGTGGTGTTGCAGCCGAGTGTCGTGTGTTGGCGCACAGCGCAATGTGTTACTGTCCAAGCGGATATACTGGCGATCCTTTCTCTACATGCGTTAAGCAACAGGAACCACCAACGGAGGTGGCTTTACCTTGCAGTCCCAGCCCTTGTGGTCCAAACGCAATTTGCCAACCACGTAATGGCATTAGCGTTTGTCAATGTTTACCGGACTATTTCGGTAATCCTTATGAAGCTTGTCGTCCTGAATGTGTTAGGAATTCGGATTGTTCATCGGACAAAGCTTGCCGAAACCAGAAGTGCCGTGATCCATGTCCCGGCACTTGTGGTTCGCAGGCGACTTGTCAAGTCGTCAATCATATACCGAACTGCGCCTGCCTGCCAGGCTATCGCGGCGATCCATATACACGTTGTGAAATTGTGCAGGCAGAACGTAAGAAATTTTTAATGTGTATTCTTTAGTCTTAACAACAAGCTTCCCAAAATTGACAACAATGCAGAACTACCACCCTAAATGCACTAAATTCTGTTTAATGTCTGCCGAAGCTCGCTAATATAAATTGAGTAACCAATGCGTTAGGTAGAGCTTTACCCCCGAAAATGCTATAAGCCGTTTTATAACCCGCTATCTAAAATCCCTGTCTGCAAGCAATATAGAGCTTCCACTTTGCAATTCTTACACGACTACTTAGCGGTAATAACCATACCAAAAATAAAGCCAAATAATGTAATCATAAGCATATATTAAGAATCATTAGCATAAGAACCTTCGCATGCCATAGCCTATCATGGCCACGCTTAACATACATAACTTAACATAGTTTAAGAAGTAACATAGGTTAAGCGCAAAAATAACACATGTAATTCGCTTCAAAACAACACAGCTCTAGTTGAGCTAAAAATATTGGTTTGTGTATAATTTAACCCACCGCTCGCTTAATCTCTACTGGACACTAATTTGTTGTGTAATTCGAAACAGCTGAACCACCCGTCAAAGTAAGTCCCTGCCAACCATCACCATGTGGCGCCAACGCACAGTGTCGCGAATCAAATGGTCAAGCCGTTTGCTCGTGTCTACCGGAGTTTGTTGGCACCCCACCCACTTGTCGTCCGGAATGTGTCGTCAGCTCAGAGTGTCCATCCGACAAAGCATGCATCAACCAGAAATGTAAAGATCCCTGTCCAGGCGCTTGTGGCTTAAACGCCGAATGTCATGTACATAACCATAGTCCACTGTGTGCTTGTAAGGCTGGTTATACCGGCGAAGCCTTCACCAGCTGCCAGCGTATACCACGTAAGCAACGACTGTTCCACTTTCTCACAATAGCCTTAATTTACGCGTCTTATTCGCTTAAATGACTGATTTACCGTTGTTATAATGCCCTTTAGCACCACGTACCCCAGAACCGCCACAAGCAGATGTCAATCCATGCATACCGTCGCCTTGTGGCCCATACGCACAATGTCGTGAAGTTAATGGTGCCGCTACATGCAGCTGTTTGACGAACTACATTGGCGCGCCACCCAACTGTCGTCCGGAATGTACAATAAATGCGGAATGTGCCAGCAATATGGCCTGTATTAACGAACGTTGTCGCGATCCATGTCCCGGTTCATGTGGATTTTCTGCGCTTTGTAATGTAATATATCATACACCCAGCTGTTCTTGTCCCGTTGGCTACACCGGTGATCCGTTTACCAGCTGTCGTCCATTACCACCACCGCCACCAGCACCAAGTAAATACAACGAACCCGAATACGTAGTTAAAACGAAATTCTTAATTTACACAAACCTTACAGAACCAGCGGAACCTGTGGATCCATGCATCCCTTCACCATGTGGTGCAAATACTGTCTGCAATAACGGGCAATGTTCCTGCATACCGGAATATCATGGCGATCCCATCATCGGTTGTCGTCCAGAATGTGTGCTTAATGCGGATTGTCCACGTGACCGCGCTTGTGTGCGTAATAAATGTGTAGACCCATGTCCAGGTACATGCGGCCAACGCGCGCTCTGCGACGTCGTCAACCACATACCAATGTGTCGCTGTCCAGAACGTATGACTGGTAATGCATTTGTCGCTTGCGATCCAGTTCCTGAAGTGGAGTTGAAGAATCCATGCCAGCCATCGCCTTGCGGTCCCAATTCACAGTGTATTGAACGTGGTGGCAACGCCATTTGCTCTTGTATTACTGGTTACTTCGGTAATCCACCAAACTGTCGCCTCGAGTGTTATAGCAGTTCGGATTGTGCACAAATACACGCGTGTATTAATAATAAATGTGTTGATCCTTGCCCAGGTCAATGTGGTCTAAACGCCGAGTGTCAGGCTGTGCAGCATCGCGCACACTGCGAATGTATACGCGGTTATACCGGTAATCCATATTCACTTTGTACGAGACCAGGTAACTTGCAACTGACAGAGTTCCCCCAAGACGCAAACTTATCAATATTCCACTACTTTTGTTTAGAAATACGACAAGAACCACCTGCAATACAGAACCCTTGTATACCATCCCCTTGCGGTCCTAACGCTCAATGTAGTGACGTAAAGGGACAGCCACGTTGCTCTTGTCTGGCAGACTTTATTGGTACACCGCCAAATTGTCGCCCAGAATGCTCTAGTAATGACGATTGTCCTAACAACTTGGCTTGCATCAACCGCAAATGTCGTGACCCATGTCCCGGTTCGTGTGGTTTGAATGCCAATTGTATTGTGACCCTGCATATACCCAATTGTCATTGCCCAGTTGGCATGACCGGCGATCCCTTCCGCGTATGTTATGAGGCTCCAAAAAGTAAGGCGTTAGCAAGTCGACCACAGTTTTATTTCTACATACGGCAGATCTTCTATAACTTTCAATTTATTTCATTATCTTTCAGTATTACCACCACCACCGAAACAGGAACCACGTGATCCTTGCCGTCCATCACCATGCGGCCCGAACAGCGAATGCCGTGGACGTGACGATAGCTACACCTGCTCATGTATTAATGATTACATTGGTAATCCGTATGAAGGTTGCCGTCCCGAATGTATTGGCAATTCTGAGTGTTCCTCGAATCGTGCTTGCATACGCAACAAATGCGCCGATCCTTGTCCAGGCACTTGTGGTGTTGAGGCGCTTTGCACCATCCACAATCACATACCGATTTGCTCTTGCCCCACTGGCTACAGTGGCAATGCTTTCGTCCAGTGTTCACCGATTGTAATAGAACACATACCACAGGAACGTCGTGATCCATGCTACCCAACACCGTGCGGCATAAATACGGTATGCAAAGTACAACGCGATCAGGCTGTTTGTGAATGTCTACCAGGCTTCTTTGGCAATCCACAAGGACAGGGTTGTCGTCCCGAATGTACACTCAGCTCAGACTGTGCCAAGGATAAGGCTTGTGTCAATTCCAAATGTGTCGATCCATGTCCCGGCGTCTGCGGTTATGGCGCACAATGCCAGACCGCCAATCACAACCCAATATGTAGTTGTCCCAGTCCAATGGTTGGCAATCCGTTCGTTGAATGTCATGCACCACCGCAACCGATCGATCCATGCAATCCATCACCATGCCGCAGCAATGGCATATGCCAGGTTATCAATGGTGCTGCCACTTGCACGTATCCCGAATGTGTAACCAATGAGGATTGCTCACGTAATCGTGCTTGTATCAATCAGAAATGTCGCGATCCATGTATTAATGCTTGCGGTGTCAATGCGATCTGTAATGCCATCAATCATAAGGCGGTATGTACCTGTCCAACCGGTTACTATGGCTCACCGTTTAACCAATGTCTTCGACAAATGGAGGAAATACCAGCACCACGACCGGAATGTACCACCGACGCGGAATGCTCGAACGACAAGGCGTGCGTCAATCAAGCTTGTCAAAATCCATGCGAACTGTCGAATATTTGTGGCACAAACGCGCGCTGTCACGTGCAATTGCACAGACCACTTTGTGTCTGTAATGAAGGTGAGTACGCGAAAGTGGCAATTGAAGCGAACATTGGTAGCTTGGAAGATAACAATATCGAACGAGAATCTAGCAAACGCGCTTCTTTCTTTGACTGTTCTTAATAATAATATTATTGAGAAACATGTAAAACTACAGATCAATAACTTTTCTAAAGAGAAAATGAACATTGCTTAATACTTCCTAATAATATTCTTACCTTGCTAGCCCGAAACGTAACTTGCCACTGAAAAGAGAGAAAGTTTAAATTAATATTTCGGTTTACTTGAATTTTTTTACATAATTATTTATAAGGAGCTCCAACTAACTATTACAATACTAATTCTATCCCCATAATAGGTTACACCGGCAATGCTTTCAGTTATTGCCATGTCATCGGCTGTCGCTCAGACGAGGAATGTCCCGCCACAGAAGCCTGCATCAACAAACAATGTACCGATCCTTGCCCGTACACACAGTGCGGTACGAACGCCATCTGTCGCGCCGACTACAATCACAAGGCACGCTGCCACTGCCCCGACGGTTATCGCGGCAATCCATTGGTGCGCTGTGAACGACCGGAATGCACACGCGACGACGAATGCGCCTTCAATTTGGCCTGTAAGAATGAACGTTGCGAAGATCCATGCAATTGTGGTGTTGGCGCCCAATGCCGTGTCGACAATCATCGCGCACAATGTCGCTGCCCGCCTGGCTACAGTGGCAATCCGCTGGTTAGCTGTGTACTCGAAGAACCTAAAGTGGCACCACAATGCACCATGGATGCGGACTGTACCAGCAAGTTGGCCTGCTTCAATGGCGAATGTAAGAATCCGTGCGCGGTAACGCAACCATGTGGCGAAAATGCTATTTGCTCGGTAGTGGACACGTTGCCGTTGCGTACTATGATCTGTCAATGCGAACCCGGTTATGTGGGTGATGCGGATGTGGGTTGTCGTAAAGGTAGGTTGGCAACGAAGTCATTCATTGAATTTTAAAATGCCTTAAATGCTTGTCTTTTTGAGTCTATTTTTCATTGCAGCTTATTTTTTGTATTTTACAAATTAATTTGCGTTATTTTTATGTGCCAATATTTATTTTATAATGTACATATTTATTGTGTCTATGTCGAACTTTACCTCTCAACGTTCTTGTACAGCTCCTCGCAATTATGCAAGCACACGCAAACTATACTTTTCCGTTATATTTCGTTTTCGACACAAATATCTCTCCACTTCCGTACACTAATACGTTTTTTTCGCATTAGAACCCGCACGTGATCATGGTTGCCAATCGAATAGCGAATGTCAAGATACGGAAGCCTGCCGCAATGGCGCCTGTGTAAATCCTTGTATTGATGCCTCACCTTGCGCCCGCACAGCCGAGTGCTTAGCTCAGCGTCATCGCGCCGTCTGCAGTTGTCCACAGGGCACACAGGGTGATCCATTCACAAACTGTTACCAACCACGTAAGTTCACACGTTACCGGTGTTTTACGTTAAATTACACTTTACTTTGCTTTGCGTCGAAACTAACAATCCAAACTTGTGCCCACAGCGGAAATAACGGCGGGCTGTAAACAAGATTCGGAGTGTCCGTCAACAACAGCCTGCATCAATCAACGCTGTCAAGATCCTTGCGCTGAGGCGAATCCATGTGCTGGCAACGCGGAATGTCGTGTACGCAACTCGCGTCCAATATGCTCTTGCCCCGCCGGCTGGGGTGGTGATCCGCAAGTACAATGCTACAAACGTATGTACAGAGCTAAAGTGACACCATTTTCCTTATTATAAATTTAACCGAATTTTTTTCACATTTTACAGCGGAATGCAAGATAAATGCGGACTGTCCCTACGATAAGGCTTGTATAAATGAGAATTGTGTAAATCCTTGCAGTTATGGCGACGTACGTTGCGGCACTGGCGCTCAATGCGCACCACAAAACCACCAAGCTGTCTGCATATGTCCGCCGGGCACACAAGGCAATCCGTTTGTCTCGTGTATCACCGGTCACTGCCAATACAATGAAGATTGCGCCGATCATGAGGCTTGCGATCGCTTGAATCGCGTTTGTCGTCCGGTTTGCGATGAGGACACCTGCGCACTGAATGCCATTTGCACTGGCAGACGTCATCAGCCGCAATGCGAATGCCGACCCGGCTATAGAGGCAATCCATTTGTACAGTGCGATGTGCCACGCGAGCCACCAACTAAAGTGGAACCCGAATGTAAACAGGATGCTGATTGTCCATCTCAATTGGCGTGTATTAATCAGCGTTGCGCCAATCCTTGCGCCACACCACATGTTTGCACGCCACAACAGACCTGTCACGTATTGGATACGCTACCTTTGCGTACCATGATCTGCAAGTGTCCGAGCGATACGATCACCGATAATTCGGGTAATTGCGTACCAATCAAACATGAAGTAGTCAGCGGTTGTCAGAGCAACGATGAATGCGGTAACACCGAGGTCTGCCAACGTGGTGTGTGTATCGACGCTTGCCGCTTGGAACGCTGCGGTGTAAATGCGCAATGTCGCTCACGCGATCACTATGCCGAATGCACATGTGCACGTGGCTACGAAGGTAATCCACGTGTTGAGTGCCAGTTAATCGTACACGAACAGCCGAAAACACCGAACGCTGAATGCACAAAGAACGATGACTGTCCCTATGATAAGACGTGTAAGAATGAACGCTGTGTAAATCCTTGTGTGGAAGATTCTTGTGGACGCGGTGCCTATTGCCATGTACAAAATAGAGAACCGGTATGCCGTTGCCCAAGCGGTTTCACCGGCGATGCGCGCGTTGCTTGTGTACCACGTAAGTATATTTTGTACGATTCCTTCCAAACGCAAAAACTTATGTACCTTTTTGTTTACCTTATCTCTTTACCACAGCGCCAGATGTCTCTACGATAGGTTGCAAATCCAATTCCGATTGCTCTCTTAATGAATCTTGCGTCAATGAACGTTGCATTAATCCTTGCAATTGTGGTCCGAACGCCGAGTGTATTGTACGTAATCACCACCCGGTTTGCTACTGTCAACCTGGCTACTCTGGCAATGCACAATTCGGTTGTGTACAAATTGGCTGCCAATCGGACGATGAATGTTCATCGGATCAACAATGCGTGAATCGTGAATGCGTGAATCCTTGTTTGATCAGTGATCCGTGCGCACTCAATGCCGAATGCTTTGGTCGTAATCATCGCGCCACCTGTCGCTGTCCTGCCGGCTTGGAAGGTGATCCGTTCCAACGTTGTGTACGCGTCGAATGTCACTCAGACTATGACTGCGCTACGAATCAAGCATGCGTACGAAATCAATGTGTGAACCCCTGTCAAGATAGCCCATGCGCACAAAATGCCATTTGTCAAGCATTGCAACATCGCGCCGTTTGCCGCTGCCCCGAGACTATGCCGCTCGGCAACCCTTACGCTTATTGTGAACGCCGTCCTGTAGAACCAGTTTGTCGCGACGATGGCGATTGCCCAAGTCGCTTGGCTTGCATCGATAGTAAATGTCAGAACCCATGTACCATACTCTCACCATGCGCAAGCTCCGCAAAATGCAGTGTACTGGATAGTGTGCCTGTACGCACTATGGTATGCGAATGCCCCGAATCATATGTCCCGGATGCGCGAGGTGAATGTAAACCGATCGTACTGCAGAGTCCACCAGGCTGCAGTAGTGATGCCGACTGTCCGGATCAAGAGGCTTGTATCAACCGTCAGTGCCGAAACCCATGCAACTGTGGCACCAACGCAATTTGTCAAGTACAAAATCATCGCGCCACATGCTCTTGCCAAGACGGTTATGAAGGCAATCCCTATGCTTTCTGTCGCACCATTGGCTGTCGCATAGATAGTGAATGTGATTCCGGTAAGGCCTGTATCAACGGCAACTGTATTAATCCCTGCTTAGTGAATGATCCTTGCGGTGTCAACGCTGAATGCTATGTGCAATCTAACACCGCTATGTGTCGCTGCAAGAGTGGTTATCGTGGTAATGCTTACGAGCGTTGTCGCGTCATTGGTTGTCTAACGAATAACGATTGCCCCTCTGACAAGATGTGTCAAAATGAACAGTGCGTCAATCCTTGTATTTACCACAATACTTGCTCACCACGCGCCGAGTGCCGCCCGCAAAACCATTTGGCTGTCTGTCGCTGTCCCGCTGGCTTCCTGGGCAATCCATACGTGGACTGCCGTCCAGAACCACAACCTATGTGCAAAGTAGACACAGATTGCCCAGCGCGCTTGGCATGCATCAACGATGAGTGTGTCGATCCTTGTCTCACTCTGGAACCATGCAACCGTCCAGCACAATGTGAAGTGACACCAACGTCGCCTGTACGTACTATGATCTGCGTCTGCCCCGACGGCTACATTAGCAGCGGCAGTGGCACCTGCAAACCAACAAAGACAATTGTGGAAGTAGGCGGTTGTATAGCCGATTCAGAATGTGCCACAGATAAATCCTGCGTAAATGGTATCTGTCGCGATCCCTGCAATTGTGGCTTGAACGCTGAATGCCGCATTAAGGACCATAAACCGGTATGTACTTGTCGTCAAGGTTACGAGGGTAACCCTGAATTCGAATGTTCCAAGATTGAATGCGCTATAAATTCGGACTGTCCATCTACGCACGCCTGTCGCAATCAACTTTGTGTGCCCGTTTGCCAAGGTGAACAATGCGGCACAAATGCCGAATGTCTAGCAGTTGATCACCGCGCTGTATGTGAATGTATACCCGGCTTCCGTGGCAATGCACGCATCGCCTGTACACCACTTGGCTGTCGTACCGACGGTGAATGTCCATCAGATAAGGCGTGTGTCAATGGCAAATGTGAGAACCCATGCGATACAAAGGCGATCTGTGCATATGACGAAATTTGCAAGGTCTACAACCACCAACCAGAATGTGCCTGTCCACCGGGTACTATTGCGCGACGCAACGGCTGTGAACCGCTACGTGACATACCGATTTGCCGCTACGATGGCGACTGTCCAAGCCAAACTGCCTGTATACGTGGCGAATGCGTCAATCCATGCAATGCAACACATCCTTGTGGCGTTAATGCCGACTGTCGTGTCTTAGATACTGTGCCAGTGCGCACAATGATCTGCGAATGTTTGGAGGGATACACCGGTAATGCGGCCATACAGTGTGACAAACGCTCATTGTGTGTGATCGAGAAAGGCTTCGTACGCGATGTCGACGGTCAATGTGTCTGCCCGCCAGGCACTGCTTTGGACATATACGAATATTGCGCGCCCTGCCTGCCAGAACAAGGCTTCAAGATCGACGAAAATGGACGCTGTGTATGTGCGTTGGAGCGTGGTATGGTCATCGATGAACGTGGACGCTGTATTTGCCCGACAGATCATGGATATCGACTCACACCAGCTGGCGAATGCATAGCAGAAGACCAACCTGGCTGTGAAACAAACGAAGACTGTGCAGACAATCGCTTCTGCAACACACGTACGAAGACCTGTGAGGATCCTTGTCTGCAAAAGGTTTGCGGCGTAAATGCCTTCTGTAATGCCATCAATCATCGTGCACAATGTCAATGCATCACCGGCTACACCGGCAATCCAGAGCTTATCTGCAATCACACCAACTTCCGTACAGACTTCCCACGTCCCGATATGTTAGTCAGCTGCCTGGCTGATGGTGTACAAGTCGAAATACATATTACCGAACCCGGCTTTAATGGCGTACTCTACGTGAAGGGTCATAGCAAGGATGAAGAATGTCGTCGTGTGGTGAATTTAGCTGGCGAAAGTGTACCGCGTACGGAAATCTTCCGCGTACACTTCGGCAGCTGCGGCATGCAAGCAGTTAAGGATATTGCCAGCTTCGTGCTGGTCATACAGAAGCATCCGAAATTGGTTACATACAAGGCGCAAGCTTACAACATCAAATGTGTCTACCAGACCGGTGAGAAGAACGTCACATTGGGTTTCAATGTGTCCATGCTAACCACAGCGGGCACAATTGCCAACACTGGCCCGCCGCCAATCTGTCAGATGCGCATCATAACGCATGAAGGTGAAGAGATCAACTCTGCGGAGATTGGTGACAATCTGAAACTGCAAGTTGACGTCGAGCCAGCAAGTGAGTATCTAAGTGAGTTACATTTAAAGTACAAAGCTAACAAACTAAAATTTTCCGCAGCAATCTATGGTGGCTTCGCACGTTCCTGCATTGCCAAAACAATGGAGGATAACATTGAGAACGAGTATATTGTCACCGATGAGAATGGTTGCGCTACAGATGCGTCAATCTTTGGCGAATGGGAATACAATCCCGATACCAACAGCCTGATGGCTAACTTCAATGCCTTTAAATTCCCCTCAAGCGATAACATACGCTTCCAATGTAACATACGTGTCTGCTTCGGTAAATGTCAACCGGTTAACTGTCGCGGCTACAATGCATTCGGACGTAGAAGACGTCGTGCTATTGCCGATAATTCCACCGACACAACAGCGGTGGCGACCAACACCGGCATGGAGGGACAACTGCGCGAGGAGATAACAATTTCATCGAATGCCATCTTGACATTCGAAAAGCGCAGCGGACCGGGCATCAATGATGCGAACAGTAAGTGAACAAGCACGCGGAAGAGCGCAAAAAGTAGCTGTTTAACTAATTTTCGTTTGTTTCCCGCTTTCTTTGTAGTCAAACCAGCGGCACAGCGCGTCGAAGACATTTGCGTCTCCATGGTGGGTCTCATTATAGCGCTCGTCATCACTGCTTTACTGGCGTTGGTAGCGGTCGCCGTAGCCGTCTCCTGTTGGCTGATGGCCTACCGCCGACGACCCAAAACACTAGCACCGCTACCACATCCGCCAGAGTTCCCCAATCCGCTATTCGCGAATCCCGAAGCTGTGCCAGAACCCACACCCGATTATCTATCATAAGCAATGATAAACGAGTAAATATGCAAATAGTAAATAGTTTAGTTAAGAAATTAATTGAATGCAAGTAAATTAGAATTTAGTAAAGAAATAATGTATAGAAATTGAAATATTTGAGAAGCACGTGCAAAAAGTTGAGAGCACTAATTATAGATAATATGAGAGCAGCTATTTGCTATAAAAAATATTTGAAAACGTGCAAAGAAAAACAAAAGTGTCAAGAAGCAGCATAATTGCTGAAGAACAAGAATAATCAAATGAAAACTGGATGGTCAAAATTTGCTAGAAACATGATACTAAATGTAATATAATAAATGTATAGGATACTACTTCTCAACTCACCATGACATTCCTAAGGAGCGTAGCCGAGGTTAGTTAGACGACCGGCTACACGCTCGTATTATAACTAATATGAGAATTTCAAGTAGCTTTTGGCAATTTGTGGCAAAAGAGAGTATGCGAAAACTGCAAAAAAGAAGAAAAAAGAAAATATTTTTTTATTTGAGTGACTTTGTACAGATTTAATTTAAAGAAAGAAAATTTTAATATTTTTTTAAGTACTCTTAGTAGCAGCCAATTTTATGAAAATGTAGCTAGAAAAAAAAAATAACTAAGAACAACTGCCAAAGCTATAACACTGCTAACGTTTAGAGGATAAACATATAAAGAGGAGGAGCGAAAAGGCATTTCGCATAATTGCAGAAGAAAGAGATATCGGGAAAGGAAGCCAGTTCAACAAAGCTTATACAGATTTAGCGAAGCTACGAAGGAATTCTCGTCTAACAATACAACTTCTTCATTAGTCGAAATACACACAAACACACATATAATACACAAACACACACGCAATAAAGCAATTGCGCTGCCACTTACCTATACAAACTACCTATATATTATAGCAATTAAGTGAGCGACTTGTCTTCCTATAAAAAACGAAACGAAAGTAGTTACATACATATATAGTATAGCAGAACTGTGTAGGTGGTGGGGTACTTCGACATTAAAGCTCTATATTTATACATATATGCACTTGTATTATAGCAAAAAAACTGCACTCAAACTAAGTAAATAGTTACATATATATATATATATATATATATATGAATATGTATGTATGTAGTTATATAAACACCTTTCCTATTATTTTAAAAGAAGTAACCAAGAAACTGCCCTTAGAGACGAAGCATAAGCAGAGAATTTGAAAAAAACAAAAATACTCCATTGCACAGGCAGCAAGGCAGTGTGCAGAAAAAACGCTTTACGCTTAAAAAATAACAGAAAACCAATTAGGTGGCAACTCTTCTATAAAAATTTACAAATGTTGAATGTAAAACGAAAATCGAAATTTCAAACACTCAAAAAAAGCATTCAAAATGTTTATTTATTTTTGTACAACAAATAAATAAAACTAACAGTACCTTGTGGTAACACACACAAGTAGTAAGCATTCAACAAAACTGGAGAAAGTGCGCGAATAGCGTTTGTAACGTTTGTAAAGGAAGAGCCGAAGTTGCCCCAACACTGCCTTTGTCATGTAAAATTTCTGATTGAAAGAATTTACATATAATTTTGACGCATAAGTTAAAGTTAGCAACAACCATATAGCTGCCTAAGAGAAGAAAACGGTACATTTTAAATAAAAATATATATTTTTGCTACTTAATATTTCTTCCTACTCCCCAAAAAGCGACTAATGGAGAATTTGCCTAAATAATTTTATTATTATTATTATAATTATTATTATTATATAAAAAACGATTATATATTTAATGCGTATTATTAACTTTTTTGTATTAAACAGCTAATTAACATATTTAAATTAACAGAAGCGTGTTAGTCAAGTGCGTTAAAGTAAAAATAATAATTATATTTTTAATTTAAACTTTTTTGTTCTTTTTTTAGTTTCATTGTTTTTAATAATTTATAATATGTTGTATGCTTGTTGTGATTGCGAAATGCGTAAGCAGAGAGAAGCAAACTTTAAGTTAAAATAATTGAATAAAACAAAACGCGAAATATGTACTATATATGAAAAGTATACTAAAACACAACTAAAAAAATTAAATAAAAATTAAAAAAAAGTTAATTAAAAATTAAAAAAAAAAACTATAAAAAATATGCATGCGCGCCTTACCTTAAAATACACGCTGGCAACACTGCGAAACTCACCGCAAGCGCGCACAACTTTGCAGCGAAAATTTGGCTGTGCGCTTTTGCGGCGAATTCGCGCAGCCGTTGCGAGCGTGTGTCTCTGAAAAAGCTTGCGTTGCATTAATTTGCATGAAAAATTAAAAACTATATAGATATATATATATAAACGAAGCATACAAAAAAATCGAAATGTATAGTCACTACTTTAAGTTAAATTTTTACTTTCAACTTTAAAATAATTTTATTAAAAAAAAACAAGAACAAATTACACACACACACACACACCGAAAGACACAAAGTGAAAGAAAAAAAAAACAAAAACAAAACACGCTGCTTTAAACAGCCAACGACAGCAAATAGAAAATAATTTAAGAAAACTGTAAATAGTTGTCACGCATTGTATAGGATTTTTCTTTAAAATTTTATGATTTTTATTTTTTTTTTGTTCGTTCACAACGCCATTGCCAGGCAAAATTAGTGCAAGCAACCGTTAGCCTCAAATTATTATATTTTTTTCATAATATTTTTTTTTTTTGTTTTATTAATAAAATTCCAAAATTTTGACCGCCATATTTACAAATTTTATTTAATAAAATAGCAACTTTTATTTTTCTTTACGTCTCAAATACATTATAGAATTATGAAAATGGCAAGATTTTGCCGCACACACACACATAGAAAACTTTTTGCACTGGCAGCAAATATAGAAAAACGATTGACAATAATAATGTTTGTATGTAAATTGTTAAAAGAAAAACAATAGTTAAATTTTAATTATTAAAAACGAATTGTATTAAAAAAATGTTTGAAAGTAAAACAAACCATATTAATATTGTATTGCTTAATGTAAACTAATAATAAAAATAAATATGAATAAAACAAAATAAAAAAAATAATTGACATTTTAATTTTTCAAGAAAGGAGAGTAAAAACTATGAGAGCAAGCAACAGTTGTAGTGATGCGATCTGAACAATAATCTGTGTCCTGCTTGACTCGATTCCGAACGTTCAGTTTGTATGGCAGCCATACGCTATAGTGATTCGATCAGAACAATTTCTTCGAAAATTTCCCCATTGCCTGAGAGAATAATTCCTGCGAAATTTCATGAAGATATCGCGACAAATAAAACAGTTTTCCATACAAGTACTTTATACCGATCGTTCAGTTTGTATGGCAGCCATACGCTATAGGGATTCGATCGGATCCATTTCTACGGAAATTGTACCATTGTCTGAGAAAATAATTCCTGCGAAATTTCATAAAGATATCGCAAGTACTTTATACCGATCGTTCAGTTTGCATGGCAGCTATATGCTATAGTAGTGCGATATCGGTGGTTCCGACAAATAGGCAGCATCTGAAAGAGAAAAGAACGTCGATATCTCGTAAACTGAAGAAATAGTTCTCGCATATACTGACGGACGGACAGATCTTTCCTTCTGCGTGTTACAAACATCGTGGCAAACTTAATATATATCCTGTTCAGGGCATAAAGATCTCTATCTTGATTTTGCTTGAGCAGCTTGTATGACAGCTATATACTATGTATAGTGGTCCAATATCAGCAGTTCCGACAATGAGTCGCTTCTTGTTAGAATTTCAAAACCATACCTCAAAAACTGAATCAACAGTTCGGGTATATACAGACAGACGGACGTGGCTGTTCAGGTTATACAAATAATTGTAATTATCTGAGCAATCATTTATGTAAAAATGTCGACAAAGAATCCTTTATAATACTTTTTAATCAAACTTTGAATCAATAGACCCGAAACTTGTTTTAAGCATAGAAATAATATTACGGTTAACAAGGTCAAAAGAGTTCCAGTTTTTCTGAAACTATTCTCAAAAGTATTTAGTTACCGTTATGTGATCAAATAGCTATCTACAACACTCATTATACCGAATCTTGATTATTGCTCAGTAATTTCGCTTCATATTCTTAGAGGCTAATAATAAAAATTCTAGACGGGTTAATTTTATAGCTCCGGACCAATTTTCAATGCATATCGTCATTATACGATTGAGACAATTCCGCATGGTGTATTTTTAAGGCATCAACCGCTTCTTTTGTCTTCATAAATCGAAGGTCGTTCTTCAAGTTCCTAATATAATAATAATAATGATGATTTGCTGTAAAGTAAGGGCTGAATGGTGGACATCTTAACAATTCGAAATTCTGATTCTTCAGAAACTGTAACGTCAGTGCAGTTGTACTTAAAATTAGACCGACCGGCAATTAATTTCCAATTTAAATAACCAACAATTATAATTATATTATTCTCAATATAAGAATATCGTACATCACCGCGGTGATTTTTAGAGTGAAACCGCAAAACACACGATGCTGCATCGAAACCATTACGGCCTAATTTCTGCTTGCTAACAATTTCCTCTTAAAGTATATTTAAAAGCATTAATTCTGAACAAGATATAATGGCTTTTGACAGCTAAATCCTTACTACCGCTGTTGGAAAAACGACAGAATGTAGATTACATGTATATTGCCGTCGATTGATTATGATTGATTCAATAATATCAATTGTTATGTGAGAAAGCCGGTTTCAACTTTGTTTGAATCGCTTATACCATAAATCAAAATATTCTGTCAGGTATTAGTGAGCACTTGATCTTATCAAACGATTGTCTATTTTATTTACGTTGCGATAAGAACAGCAACGAGGTATTTCAGCAAGGGCTTACATTAATTAAAAGAAGCCCTTATAGTAATTGAAATGAAATCATCTATTATATTAGATTGAAAGAAAAATTTAAAAATTGCAAGGTACTATAGGGTTGCGTTATCGAGCGGTGGTATTAAAAGTTTCAAAGAATAGTTGTACTGTAGAAGGCAAGCACAATACGTCAAGTGATGTCTTCTTTCTGCGTGAAACCTAAAATAAATATTTACTAGAGGATATGGCCTCTCTAATGACTTACGGTCGAAAAACAAAAAAAAAACTTGAGAAATTGTGACCGTTTTTTTTTTAAGTCTTTGTATTTGATAGTGAACAAATCATTTGTCTTCGTGTAATCAGTTAAGCAAAATTAAACAATTTTACCGAACCGAGTTTTTAACAGCGCGCCAGTCGTTCTTCCTTTTCGCTATTTGGAGCCAAATGGAGATTCCAAGTGTAGCCAGGTGGTTCTCCACCTAGTCTTTCCATCGGAGTGGAGGTCTTCCTCTGCTTTCCCCGGAGGGTATTACGTCGAATAATTTGTTTTCATCCATTCTGAGGATATGACCTAGCCAGAGTAGCCGCTGTCTCCTATGTCAATACCATCGTATATCTCGTACAGCTCATCGTTCCAACGAATGCAATATTCGTCGTGGCCGAAGCGCAATGGATCATAAGTCTTCCGCAGATCCTTTGTCTCGAAAACTCGAAAAACTGACCCATTAGATGTTCTTATCGTCCATGCCTCTGCAACATATAGCAGGACGAAGGTGATGAGTGCCTTGTAGAGTTTTCGTCGCGAGAAGACTTTACTTCTCAATTGCCTACTCAGTTCGAAGTAACACCTGTTGGCAAGAGTGATTCTGCGTTGTATTTCGAGGCTAACATTGTTGGTGGTGTTAATACTGGTTCTAAGATAGACGAAATTATCTACGACTTTGAAGTTATGACTGTCAACATTGACGTGGGAGCCAAGTTTCGAGTGCGACGACTGTTTGTTTGATGACAGCAGATATTTCGTCTTGCCCTCATTCACTACCAGATCCATTTGCTTTGCTTCTTTGACCAACTGTGAGAAAACAGAACTAACAATTCAGTTTTGAGAAAAACGGGTTTAAAAATAAACTGATTGAGCTGAAGAGTTACATTATAGAAGGCTATAACTCAACAGCTACTTGAGATATGGATTTAAAACTTTGGTATGTTACATATAAAGGTATATCCTAACGACCTCCTATCGAGCCACTAGACATACCCCTTAATTTCTAGTTCACTTTTTTGTATGCCCTACCATGAAGCACCTTCTGGTTTTTTCAGAGACAACGGTATTCAGCCATTATTTGCACTATAACATCGTAAATGTTTCGCAAAGCTGTCTTCCTAAAATAGAGCTATTTGGATGGTTATAACGAGGGGCTTTTCGTATGCGGTTATCGTTCATCGAAAAAAATACTTTATTCCCAAAATGCAAACTCATTTCAAAATAAGGATTTTTGACCTCATAAGTTCAAGTAACCATAGCAACGCGAAGTCAAAGTTTTGAAGGATCGAACAAAAGTTAGAACAGAACATACTAATCAGATATCTCATTTGAAATAAATAAAGATATCGTGTAAGAAGCCAGTTACGCATTGTTACAGTCACTAAAGGTTCTCGGAAATGATAAGCGCAAGAACGGCATGCCAACAGACATTCATCGAAGTTATACGGATTTTTGATTATGATTTAAAAGTCTGCACAACTGAAGAAAGCACCGAATTATTTATTGATAAAAGGAAAGTGGTGCAAGGAGACAGCAGAGTGAGGCATGGAGAGAGTAACAGAGCAGTACGGAGAAAAAGTAGTAGATTCGAGCCCAACAAATGAGGTGTGAACGCGAGTAATGAGGTAGGGAGAGCGAATGAAGTAGATAGGGCGAGAGCGCTATTAAAAACTGAAGATTAAAATTTCGATTTGGATGAGTGACAAAAAGCTAATGAACATACCATGTGTAGAGATACATAACAAAGGCCAAACAAATGATTTTTATATGAAAGAGTGTAACACAAACAATGTCACCGAAAGTCAACGACGATCGTCTGTCTGGCATTTACTAACCCAATAAATGAGCTTTGAAGAGTCTAAAGAGAGCAAAAGATAAGAAGCACAGCCGTAAAACCAAACAGTTAGTTTTAGTGTGGAGGCTTGTGGCACTGCATTTAATTGCCAGTCTACTTTGGAAATTATTACAGACTTCGGAAAATGTCTTAACAACAACAAAACAGCTCTGTCGAAGAATATTTAAGCTGGTATGTATGTATGTATACTATATGGAGTATAACAAGTGATGAATTATAATCAACCAATAAGTCAACAACAAACAATTATATGTATGTATGTGCGAGTATGTGTTTGTGTATATGCAAAGTTTTGATGAATGGAATGCAGTGAAGCGGGTTGGAAAATGAAACGTACGATTACTGACACTTGTCACAACACCTACATACAAAGCAAATGTCAATGCGAATTAGGAAGAAGTGTATGAACAATTGCAGATCACTTGTGCGCTGGGCGGCTCTACTCCCGCGCCCGTCATGCGGCGACGCAAACGTTTCAAGAGCCGATACATATAACCATAAATGTAAGTACGAACACCGGCTGAGGGGCTTTTGAGTATGTGGCGATGAGTAGTATAAGCAGCGAAACAAACCAAAAATTAATACAGTCATAGAGGTAAGTAGCTACAATTTATTATCTGTATGTATGGAGCGCGGTAACCAAGTAGCTAGCGTATGTCACTGGTGATTGGTGGGTTGGGGTTCGAAATCGGAAATATATACATGTATGAAGAAAAAAAATTTATGTAACACTGGTTGTAACAAATGGCTTGTTACTTCTTCTTCTTCTTCTTTATTGGCGTAGACAGTGCTTACGCAGTTATAGGTGAGTTTACAACAGCGCGCCAGTCGTTTCTTCTTTTTGAAAATTGTCGCCAATTCGACATACCAAGTGCAGCCAGGTCCTTCTCCACCCGATCTCTCCAACGGAGTGGAGGTCTTTATCTTCTTCTGCTTCTCCCGGCGGATACTGCATCAAATACTTTCAGAGCTGGAATGTTTTCATTCATTCGGACGACATAACCTAGCCAACATAGCCACTGTCTCTTAATTCGCTGAACTATGTCAATGTCGTCTATAACTCATACAGCTTATCGTTCCATCGAATGCGATATTCGCCGTTGCCAATGCCAAATGAACCATAAATCTTCCGGAGAACCTTTCTCTCGAAAACTCGTAACGTCGACTCAGCAGATGTTGTCATCGTCCATGCCACTGCGCCATATAGCAGGACGGGAATAATGAGTGTCTTGTAGAAAAAACCAACGGCTTGTTACTAAATACTTATAACAATGGTTTAAGCAGTCGTCGAAACCTGGAATATGGTCTGATAGGTTGTGGGTTCTAATCCCGGGCGAGACTAAATTGATAATTATACAAAACAGTTTTTTGCGCTCCATATACAACTTCCAATATGTATAGGAGTATCCATTTGTCAAATAAAATCATAACGCACCACCACAAATCAGAGGAGAATTTCGCCTAAGCCTATAGAACCTTTTATAAGTTATCCACTGAAAGCAAAAAATTCACGGATCGAATTGATAAGTTTGCAGAGTATTGTTTCGAAACCAAGTTCTGTCAGATTTGGTTGTAATCTTTACACAATTTTGGCGTTTTTAAAATAGATCCCTGATATATTCTTACTGATTTCAGCGTGAGATCAAATTTTTTCCATCTTATATATATAAAGAGGTAACCAGGAAAATCAAGCACGAAATAATAAAATTACTCAATCATAATACAACATAATACTTGCGGGTTCTGAAAGTGTAACGCTTGACGGACTGGAAGAAACATCTGCTGTAATAATTTAATTTTTTAGATATAGACTACCTATAGAATGAATAAATCCGCCGCTGTAGAGTTGTACAACAAATATCTAGGTATGGGCATATATAGGTAGGTCTATAGTAAAAAAACACGCTTCAACGAGTGTTACGCTCCGCGTTAAATTTTGTGGTTATGTTTGTGTAAATGAATTCTACTATCTAGATACGTCTTTATATGTTGTTATTGTTGCTGTTTTTTTACTATATGTTATAAACGACATAGGCAAAAAAGTCGTTGGGACAGCGACAACGATTCAGTTGACATTTGACAGCGCTTGTGAGCGGTACGCTGAAGCTTTTAACGCGGCGGTTTCATTCTAAAGTAAGCGACAGCAGCGACGGCGAGTAGCGCAAGTGTTTTGTTGCGGAGAAAAAAAGTAATATTAATAAATTGATACAGCAAATTTAGTTAAATACAAGTTCTGCAAAGGCAAGACGCTTGGCAATTTAACGACGTTTGCGGAAAAGTGAAGTGTGCGCCGATAATGCAAAGTGGCAAAGCAAATAACAACAAAAGCCAAATAACAAACAATAAAACAACGTTTTTTATAAATAACTTTCAGTTAAATATTTTATGAAAATATTTGTTTGAAAGCGTGGAAACGCTGGAAAAGACCACACGCATGCAGCTGAGTAATCACGGCACGTGCGCTGTGCTGTACCGTTAACACGCCCAGCTCGTTTAAATATTTCCAAACATACATACAAACACAATTGTGCTATTACTGACCAATTCAAAGCATATAATAACAAGAACTACACAATTCTGCATATTAAATGCGAAGTGATCGTGCGCATCGTTGTTGTTGCGGAAATCTGAAAGCAGTGCCGGTGCAACTAATTTAATCAAATATCATCGTACACCGTTGTGGTTTTTGTAACGCATTTGTGTGACACTCTATATTTAACAATATTCTTTGTATTTCTGTTTGTGTGCCATTTATGCATTTGTGGCAATAAAAAGCGCGGCCAATTTATGCAAATTAGTGGAAATGCAAATAATTTAATTACAAGTATGTCGTGCGAAAAATTTGCAGTGTGCGCATCGAATTTTCGTAATAACAGCAATTGCTCGTTAAAATCAATAAATTAAAAATGAGTTTTAAAATATCGTTTACATGGGAAACGGTTAAAGTGATCAGAAATTTGAATGTATGAGTGTGAATAATTGGGAAAATCATTTTTGCATACAAACACAGGCACAATACATTTTGAAAAATCCGTAAAAGTGGAACTAATTAAATCGTAGAAGCATACGAGTATCAATTGCAGCTGAAATATACACGAATGATGCATGAACAGGGTCTACCAACAAGAATGACGTGATGTTAAAATGAAATAAAGCATTTTAATTTGGCCAAACTGAGTTCTATTTTTTTTTTATGTTATGCACACAATTTTATGCTATTTACGAGCACCATAGCTGCGTTTGCATATCTCCATCCATTGGCGCGTTGCAACATTTTGGCTGGAATTCGACTATAGCGCACAGAATTCTGGTTTCGATCTTCTCTAGCGTTGCTGGTTGATCGGCGAAACTTTTTTTTAATGTATCCTTAGAGAAAAAAATATAGTTGCCTTAAATCGCAAGATCTTGGGGCTCTTTTGACTAGATGATTTCTCGAAATTAACGAGTCGCCTAACTAAGCACACAATGTGTCCAGGTTAAGGCGTGAAACATGAGGCATCTAACAGTATATTGGAACTTATTAATTTGCTGGGGTTAGTTGAGACGTTATTACTTAGGAGAGGGCACAATAGACCCTAGGTCTATGCAATCCTCACTTACGTATCTAACATGAGGCGCTGCACCGCCTTGTTGGAAATAGATATCGCCCGCGTCAACTACATAAAATTTCGCGAAAAAAGTTGATGAACATCGCGAACGCTATTGTTTTCTAACGTAATTTCCTGCCACATTTCGAAAGAAAAAAGATCCGCTGATGCCGGCATACCACAATCCGCAGCAAACGGTCAATTTTTAGGATCCGATGGTGTTTCCTGAACCAGACAAAGATTTGGCTCACTTCAATAGCGACAAATTAATTTGTTGCCGAAGCGTTTAAGCCAGAATCGAACCTCATCTGAGAAGTTATTTTTTCGGATTTTCCGAAGAACGTGAATTTGCGTAATAATCTTGGGCAATTGCGAAGCGCTGTACCAAAATTAAACGTGGCATCAAGAAGTAGCAAACCTTACTCAACACACTGACGAAATTTGACACAAATCGGTAAAAAAAACATGGCCGTCATGCGCTATCAAAATCAGGTCATATTTATTGGTAGACGCTATATGCAAGAATAATACATACATATATACATGCGGCGCCATTATCTTTGCCGCTTCTCAAGTTATCGTCTTTATTTTTTGACTCAACTTTTGCGGTCTCTGAATGAGTTCTATGTGATAATTTTTTATGAAAAATATTTATTTCAGGATTTCAGTAGCGTATTTTTTGAATTATGACAAGGGTTATTTTGCTCATTTTCCGTTTCGAATTTAATATATGTATGTCTAATATTTATAATCTTGTTAATATTATAATCAAAACAAAAAACCTTTTAATATAAGTCATCCATATCTGCTAAAAAAATTGCGCCCTTAAGTCATTCACTCTTCAGCTGGTTAATTTTTATAGCCTTATCTGCTCATTCCCTGCTCTCTGGAAGATCATATGGCTTCAAATCTGACAAATGCGTTTCATTTTCGAACATATTTACTCTTATCGTTCGTGAGAAGAGTTCTTAGTAAAATAAAAAACACAAAACTATATGTATATGTATGTATATATAGAGATCAAACTTCCCATTAACATAAAAAACATTGCATCAATTGAGGTAGAAATTGTTTATCGTTTCGGTCTGCGCGCACAGTTTACCATAAATGGGCCAGTCCGGATAAAATTTGACCCACATTTTCCTATAGTAAAATCTTTACATTTTTTCTTCATTACAACATTTCACTTGATTTAAAAACTCAAAAAGGAAAACTCTTTTTCGAACAGACATTTTCTCTCTTCTTCCAAAAAATATAATTCTTAATTTTTAAATATTTTACATTATAGGCTCTTAAAACTGACTTATATTATTATGACAATAAAAGCTGATAAGAATAACCAAACTGCGGCTAAGATCTACTTGAAAAAACGCCATGTTGCGAAACTGGCTAATTTTGAGCGCGCGTTTAACAGCCAAAATGTATTTTAAAACTCTTAATATATTAAGCAATAACAATAACAGTGGCGACTCACGAATAATTAATCACAGAAGCCATTAAGAAGCCTGTTGTAGC
Source organism: Bactrocera tryoni (assembly GCF_016617805.1). Classification (NCBI taxonomy): domain Eukaryota; kingdom Metazoa; phylum Arthropoda; class Insecta; order Diptera; family Tephritidae; genus Bactrocera; species Bactrocera tryoni. The sequence goes on from NC_052500.1 coordinate 12,251,460, forward strand.
TAATCACTCATAAAACGAACACTTCAAGCAATTCAAGTTTACAAATAAATAGCTACTCTTTATTCAAATGAATTGTAAGTAGATTACAATAATATTTTGCTATTTACAACAAAAAGTATTCAATGAGGGTGTGTGGTGGCGTTGCGCAGCCCACCTTACGCTGTACATGTGGTTGTTATGTACATATATTAATTATTTACAAGTCGTTTATTAATTCATTAAACGATATTAATCGTTAAAGTATCACGTTTTTCACAAACAAGCTTGTCAGCTGTTGTTATTGCAATTATTTCATAATATGCGAATTTAGATATCAGTCAATTACATAATTACGCACATAGAGATTTGTAAAATAAAAAATATATATTAAAGCTGATACATTTTCGAATAAATAACATTCAGTGAGGAAGTTTATTAAAATGTTCAAGTAGAGATCTCCTTCAACAGGGACAAAATATGAATTATTATTAGAACAAACACAGCTTTCGAGTAACAGCAATTAATTATCTGAATGCTTGAATTATTATTTTAATAACAATAATATTTGAACAGCTAATAAAGCCGACATATGCAGTCTTTATTGTTCAGGCAAATTTTTTAAATAAATTTAGCGAATTGTAGACTGCACCGTTGCCTTAGATTGTAACCCATTGCAAATTTCTTGAAGATAAGAAAATTTGAAAGCGATATCTCAAAAACTGCGGGACTAGTTCGCGTGTATACAGATAGACAGGCGGACATGTCTAAGTCTACTCAGCTTATCATGTTGATCATTTACATGCATATTTTATAGGCTTAATCCTTCATACAACTCATAATCAGTGGCAATCATTGCCACTTGTTGTTTGAAAAATAAATTATAATAATAATCACCAATTAATCTCGTATAATCGACTAAAGCCCACTGAAGAATTCCCAATGGCTTTTCAAAAACTTGAACTAAAAATGTGTTGCAAAATACCTGAAGAAATATTATAAAGTCGACTGAGGGATTCCCAATGGCTTCAAGAACACGAAATAGTTTCTAAAAAGTTTCTTCCAAGATACTTAAAGATCGAATAGGTTATTCAAATTTAAAGCTCATTAAGGGGTTCGCAATGGCTTTTCAAAAACTTTAAGTAAAAATTTATTGCAAGATACTTAAGATTGGATAGGTCATTAAAAACTATTAAAGTCTGGATTCTGCTTTTGATTTTCTGGGGTGAAAACGGATATGAACAAGCTGATGTATGTAGAAAACCAAAGACATTTCTTTATAAAGTTAAATGTTTCTTTAGACTTTAGACTTCAAGAGAACCTAGCTGGCAGCCGGATCTATACAAGAGCAGGAGGCAGTGCTTAGGTGACGCTCACGCCGCGAAGAAATGTCACTGTGATGAAGCTGCCTGGCAGCTAGCTCTATATAAGAAAAGCAGGCACCGTACCTGGCCGGAGCTTAGGTGACACTCACGCAGCGAAGTGATGCGACATCACTTGGATGAAGCTGGCTGCCAACCGGCTCTATATAAGGAAAGCAGGAACCGTGCCTGGCCAGTGCTTAGGTGACGCTCACTTCGGGAAGTGATGCCGCTGTGATGAAGCTGGCTGCCAGCTGGCGCTATATAAGAAAAGCAGGCACCGTGCCTAGCCAGTGCTTAGGTGACACTCACGCCGCGAAGTGATCCTGCTGGGATGAAGCTGGCTGCCAACCGGCTCTATATAAGGAAAGCAGGAACCGTGCCTGGCCAGTGCTTAGGTGACGCTCGCGCCGCGAAGTGATGCTGCTGTGATGAAGCTGGCTGCCAGCTGGCTCTATATAAGAAAAGCAGGCACCGTGCCTGGCCAGAGCTTAGGTGACGCTCGCGCAGCGAAGTGATGTCGCTGTGATGAAGCTGGCTGCCAGCTAGCTCTATATAAGAAAAGCAGCAATCGTGCCTGGCCAGTGCATAGATGACGCTCATGCCGCGAAGTGATGTCGCTGTGACCAAGCTGGTTGCCAGCTGGCGCTATATAAGAAAAGTAGGCACCGTGCCTAGCCAGTGCTTTTGTGACACTCACTTCGGGAAGTGATGTCGCTGTGATGAAGCTGGCTGCCAGCTGGCTCTATATAAGAAAAGCAGGCACCGTGTCTGGCCAGTGCCTGAGTGACGCTCACGCCGGGAAGTGATGTGATTTGAAAATCACAAGGTGGCTTCTACGGTAGCTGGCTGCCAGCTGGCTCTATATAAGAAAAGCAGGCACCGTGTCTGGCCAGTGCTTAGGTGACTCTCGCAACGCGATGAGGTAATTTCGCGGAAAGCTGGCTGCCAGCTGGCGCTATAAAGGAAATGCAGGCACCGTGCCTGGCCAGAGCTTAGGTGACGCTCACGCCGGGAAGTGATGTCGCTGTGATGAAGCTGGCTGCCAGCTAGCTCTATATAAGAAAAGCAGGCACCGCGCCTGGCCAGTGCTTATGTGACGCTCACTTCGGGAAGTGATGTCGCTGTGATGAAGCTGGCTGCCAGCTAGCTCTATATAAGAAAAGCAGGCACCATGCCTGGCCAGTGCATACATGACGCTCACGCCGCGAAGTGATATCGCTTTGAAGAAGCTGCCTGGCAGCTAGCTCTATATAAGAAAAGCAGGCACCGCGCCTGGCCAGTGCTTATGTGACGCTCACTTCGGGAAGTGATGTCGCTGTGATGAAGCTGGCTGCCAGCTGGCGCTATATAGAAAAGCAGGCACCGTGCCTAGTCAGTGCTTTTGTGACACTCACGCCGCGAAGTGATGTCGCTGGGGATGAAGCTGGCTGCCAGCTGGCTCTATATAAGAAAAGCAAGCACCGTGCCTGGCCAGAGCTTAGGTGACGCCCGCGCCGCGAAGTGATGTCGCTGGGGATGAAGCTGGCTGCCAGCTAGCTCTATATAAGAAAAGCAGGCACCGTGCCTAGGCAATGCTTAGAAGGGTTTCACGTCAATATACCTATCTAAATATCTAAGCTTGCAAAATGATGTTTTAATGTTATAATATTTCAAGATTTAACTAGGAAAGCTTTATCAGACTTTGGTCATCCGAACATTGGTGATATTAGAGAACTTTATTACCGACGCTGCCAGCATTAACAATACAGACAGTGATCCAAAAACAATAATGTTTTCTGCTCCCTATAGCACATTAAAAGCCAAAAATCACAGCTCTCTTTAAAATACGAAATTCAGGCAACTGTAGAGATCGACTGGGTTGCATAGTGTTTACGCGTTTAATGAATTTGCATAAAAGCGCTCAAAATATCAATTATTCTATTAGTTTAATAAATGTGTGTTTTTTAAGTGAGTGTCTAATTTATGACATTTCGCGGTGATATGCTGCCATCCAGCCAGTGAATTAATAAATTTGAACTCCTACGAAATGACCTCCAAGCAAAGGAGATCAAATTGCGTGGGCATGAAATGAAAACTGAAAAATATTTGCGTACGATCTCACCGACTATGCGAAAAAGTGCGAAGTGTAAAACACAAAATTCTCAGTTCTTGTTGTAGCACTTTGTAAAGAATGTTACTGAGCAAAAAAGTTCTTGGTCGATAAGCTCCGACTGCCCCGTTTGTGTAGGCTTTGACTCTGATAGAAACCAAGTGAGAAAGCAAATTTAACATTATCGCGAGTCTTCTTTAGAAATCCGGAATTTAAGGTTATGGCCTTTAAAATCCCAAATAAAATGCCACCCTGAAGATGCAGTGCTTTCTAGATAACATTCTCATTTTCCGATTAATATAATTTTAATTCAATGCATGCATGGACCACTCTTTATAAAAGTATGTCTGTATACATACATACATAAGTATGTATATCATGGGAGCTTATACCGTCCGTTTGAGCAATTGCTTGACACGATTGACACCAGTGCGTCATCTACTTATCGAGAAACACACATTTCGTGTTAGTGACGTAATTGATGATTATTGACATTATGTGCCAATTGTTAGTCACGCAGCTAAGACATACTAAAGTTCAAAAAGTAATTAAACAAAACAAGTGTAAACAAAAAATTAACATTGTTTATCAATTATAACGGCACAATCGTACAAACGAGCGAACTCAGCGCCTTCGGAGAGACTAAAGAGCTTCAAGCTTAAGTATATTTAGATTTATATGGGTATTTATTTGAAGAGCTGGCTTTAGGGCAGCAAATATATCTGTAAGCTTCTACACTTCAAACATTTTTTTGCCTACATATGACATAACGGCTTGTTAAAATGTATGCAGTTGCTTACAATATAGGCGCCATCTTAGGCAACAGTCGAAGCAATTCAGCAGCCTTAGACCACACCCTTTTTTAATATTTCAGCTTCGTACTAAGCACTATAGAGAGCCATACAAAGTTTGAGGTTAGCAGCTTTTTAGTAACAAATAATTTTGCGACTAATAGCCGTTGACTTTAAACGATTTTAAACCCACATATCATATCTAAAAAAATTTCGAAGTTCCATAGGGATAACTCAAGGTATATGTATGCCTCAAGGTCAATCTATGGGGTCCTGTAGAGGTTAGAGCTCAACGAATAAAAACTGCCGACGGGTTATAGCTGCAGATTTCGAAACTCAAGAATAATTTAGCAGAATTAATTTACTCACAAAAATCATTTGTTTTGACAGATCAACACTACTGTACTTATTTTTGCATATTTACCTTGCAATCGTAAAATGGTCTCCATGCCGAGATACGGCTATCTCTGTGAGACGATAAGACATTTCTTTATGGAAGAATTAGTGAAATATTATTAAAGCTTTAACGCAATTCGCACAGTTTGAGATACCGAATTGCAAAATATGTAAGAACTCACGCATACATAAGCGCGCTTTGACGTGTTAGGTACTTTTTTGACCAACTGTAGGTATACTGTGTGTATGATTGCCAACTTAATCTTAAGTGAATTAAGTGGCGATAAGAAAGTGGTCGTCAAAAAGATAAACCGTTTTTATTTATTTTTTATCACAAGATATTTTAAAATAGCTACCTCGAGTTAAAATTATTTATTCTTATACTTCACTATAATGTGATATTTTTTTCTGCGAAACTATGACCTCAAATTTATCACGCGGCATAATCAAGTGAGATAATAAATTTACCGTTCACAGCGATATGTTTCGTGCAAGAATTAAGCAAATTTAAATGAAAACCTTTGTGCAACGCGATGGCTATTGCAGTTTGATAAAAAATCTCATGTGAGAAAAAGTGAAAGTGCGCAATTTGTGAAAGTATCAAGCCAAATGCGGGGTCAGAGACAGTACGCAGAAACCGAGCAATTCCAATAAATGTTTAAAACCTAAACGCATTACCATATCAACATGGATGCCACAGCCGCCGAGCAGCCGAGCACTTCTTCAAGTGCCAAAAAGCAAATTAAAATCAATTCTGCCACAAACAAATCCAGCAACAACAATACTGCCACCGTAACAGCGGCAAAAGATCGCACAACAACAACGACGACGACTACGCCGACACCTACCCTCGCGCAGATTGGCAAACAGACATCGCACAACTTTCGACTTAGTCAAATCTCGGATAGCGGCGCGGAGAGTGGCGACGAACAGACGCGTCTTATACGTTCACCCTCTTCACGTTCGCATAAATTCATTATCATACCCTCCTCGCCACCTACACCCAGCGGCAGTGCTAAGGAAGCCGGAGCACTCCCATTTCGACCCACCATCTCTGCGAGCTCATTGTCCACACTGGCTGCCGCAATCCAGAAGACGCCTGCTTCGAGTCAACAACAAAAACAGCAGGCACTACAACGTCCTCGATCGGTGGCGCGTCAGTTATCCGGTATGGCAACTGCAGCTGCACCCCACTCGACCCTGCTGAGCGGGGTACCGACCACCGTTAATCAGTCAAAGCAAACACCACACTCTCCGACTCATTCAACACCCGCAACATCATTAACACGATCAGCAGCACAATCACAATCGGATGTAGTTCATCAGCCGACTAATATTAAAACACCAGCAACAATAGCAGCGTTGCTTAACGATAATTCAGCTGGCGTGACATTCACAATTGAGGATTGCGAATCGGAGGGTTGTGGCGGTTATGATGATCGGTATAGTGGCGATTTCACTGACGGCAGCGGTGTGGCTGTCTACGATGCAACACTTCACCCCGACAAGACAACGGCAATCAGTTCTATTAAATCCGCGTCAAAACTTGCGCCATCATACACAATAGCCGGCGCACAAACGCCGCTGTCTACTTCGACTGCGGCGCTGGTTACAGCTGCGGCAGCACCCTCAGTAACAGCTGTGCATCCCTTTTACCGTAGCGCATTGGCAAGCAGTGAGACGGCCCCATATTTGCAGGGATTTTCGCGTGGGCGAAGTGAGAGAAGCAGCACGAGATCTGTGGTGTCAGGTGAGCAATCAATACGACTTATAAGAGGAACTTGTTAAGTGAGGCACAGTGACCACTCGGTCTGTAAAAACCGAATAGAGTCATAAGCACGTAGGTAAAGTTCTTGCGTGGCTCAAAAGCAGTTCTTGTGCCGAAGCCGGCTAATCTCTCTTGTAATCAAAGCTATCCATTTCAAATCTAATTCTTTCCTTTTGAATTTGGAACTTATTTAATATACTATACGAGCTTCGCCAACATCAACAAATAAATTTCGTCTCAACTACAGAGATATATTTAAGACTTATCAATCAGCTCTTATTGGTGTCTCTCCCGTACCCCGATTTTCGATCCTTGATATCAACCTTTCATAAACGTGGCCAAAGCAAATTGCCACTCAGATATCAGGATCTGAATTTACTAAATGGAATCATGAATATTCAGGTATAGTTCTTTTCTTGGTTCTAAGTCATTGGGCGTCTTATGCCGAAACCGGCTAATCTCTCTCCTTTGCCGGTTATCCATTCCGAACCTGGGCCTTTCAATGGAACATATTTAATGTTATGAGAAAAACAAAATCCGTCTCAACTACGGAGATATTCCAAAGTTTTATCAGTCAGCTTTTCCGTACCCACTTTTCGACCCCTGATATCAAGACTTCGTTTATCTACGGTTTAATTAATTTTTTTATTTTGCATTATTTTCAATATTTCGCTTTTCTGACTACTTCTTTTATACTGCAGCTTATATACCTGGCTCACAGGATCACCTTGCCGAAGCGCTAGCACAGTACGAACTGCTTGAGCAACAGCAACAACAGCAGCAACATTATTTGCGACCCAGCCATTCGGGTAAAGATTTAAGTGCGAGTTCCTCATTCATCTATGGCGATCACGTGGCCAATCAAATTTATTCGGATGTGACGTCGGTCCGCTCATTAGCATCGATTGGCATCGGTTCGACGGATGGACGTAGATTAGTGATAAGACGTGTGCCGCATACACCGCATGAACTATTCAACATGGTGCATCCACCGACGCCGCCGTAAGTATGAGTAGTCAAACTTAGAAAAGCGCATGCAAATCTATAAGCCATATACATACATATATCATATTTGTTGTTCGAGCTTCTTGCTGTATATACTCTACGCTGTTGTTGTGTACAGTTATAGATATGGTGTGCACGTGTATACACGATAATTACTACTATTTGTGATAATTAGCGCTGGATTATATACACACCACATGTATCGAGTAAATGTTTCGTAATGGATTGTCTAAATATTTAGTCACTGTTTATTAATATTGGTGTAAAAGCAATCTAGGCGATTATATTGTAAAACAGTCTTTGCTGTTACCGTATAATTGGTGCAAGATTTTTAATCCCCAATTGAAATTCTTTCCTTTAAGATTTGAGGTTAGGTTAAGACGAGATCGATGAGCTCACTAACCGTGCGTTCAACGCTGGTTTAGGAATGCCCTAACTCATTAATAATGTCACCGAGCCACTTTGTGATAAGACTAGTATGGAGTGGATGCGCTGCTCTCATCGTGCGTTCTATTACTGGATAGTTAGTTAGCGGGAGCTTGACCAGCTCTGGGCTACTATAAAATCGTGCGCTGTTGCAGGATTCTTTGGTTCAAGGTCGATCGTAAGAGATCCAGTGTACTCTTTGACTCAACGCTAACCTCTCCGTATTTGTGAGGATTTTAACAGATTATTGGCCAATCGGCGTCTACACTGTAACGTTGAGAATTTTACCGGATGCCCGCTGTAAAAGCTGTGTGTAAGAAGACGAGGCGGAAACTTCTTAGCACTTCCTTCTTAATTGTTTCATCAATTGTCGCTGGCTTGTTGGCATAGACCTGACGTACACCCACAGAAAGTTGTCTAACGACGTCAAATCGGACGACAGAGGCGGCCAATTGACTGGCCCATTTAGTGAGATAACACGTTCACCAAACTTGCTTTTCAATAAATCGATTGTGTCATAAGTTGTGTGGCTTGTGGCACCGTCCTGTTGGAACCACATATTGTCCAAGTCCATATCATACAATACGGACCCAAAATATTCGGTTACCATTGAACGGTAGCGATTCCTATACACAGTAACGTGATGGTCTGGATCATCACGGAAGAAGTATGGCCCAATGAAGCCACCGGCCCATAAACCGCACCAAACCGTAATTTTTTCGGGATGCAAAGGCAATATTCTCGACACTGCGGGGACTTCTTTGCTTAATTGGCACGGGAACATTTTGTGTGCCTGTGGATTCAAATTTTTCCACTAGATGCTCAATTGCTGATCTGACAGGACGATGATGACGACCATAAATTGGACGTAGCGCTGTTAAAGTTGAGGCTACTGACTCCGAATTTCGGTAGTAAATTGTAATAAGTTTGACACAATCTAGGATCGTATATCTTTCCATGCTGAAATGGCAAACCTTACTGAAGAGAAATGTCAAAAGAGCGAGAAAAAATGTGGCGTCGTTTGCTCTCCTTATCGGTATAGTAAAACTCCGGTGAAGGTGTACGTACCTTACCTTCCATCGGTTCTAGAGTTACTAAGCAAATACGTAAACATTGTAAAAATACGTTGATCTTCTTAACCCGTTGAAGCTCAACCTAAAAGCCGATTGGTCTCAAAAGAGAGCTTGTGAACTCGCTCTCTTACCAAATGTTGGTGTTGCTTAAACTTTTATCGTCATCTGGCAAATTTTTAACACAAACATATTTTTTATTGATTCAACGCAAAACAACTTGCGAGTGCGCCTCGTGTCATGTTATTGATGTGAGAAAGTTTATTTATGCTATCAAAGGCTAAATTAAGCTAATGAATCTTCAATAAAAAAGTTTTATCCGCAAATATTTGTGATTCCGCAACATAATTTTAACATCTCATTGAGAGGCAACGGGTCGCGACGTTGGAAAAATATTATCCAGATGGCAAGAGGACCATAAAGCGAAACTTAAAGATGGTGAAGTTCAAAGTGTTAGTTTTGAATTGGAAAGGTGTATTGCAAAGAAAGGAGCTGTTTGGAGTGCAAATATTATTCACTATATAAGTGTTCCTTTGGAATCCTTCAGCCGCGAATAGAGAACCAATTGAGTATAGATAATAAAAAGGAACCTTAGGGCGTTTTTGTAGAAGTTTCTATGAAAGATTTATAGAATTTCAAACGGACATTGTATAGTACAAGGAATTGAATGAATCAGCAACCTATAACTCAATAGTCAATACTCATCTCCTGATGAGAGAGAAATTCGACTAATAATGAATATTTTAGATTGAAAACTAAATCTGCATCTTGAAGTTATTTATCCAGTATCACATACATATTTACATTATTATATAGAACACCATATAGTGCATAAAATATTTCCAAATTAATAATACAAACTATTTTTAATGGATTTACAAAGTGTATGCTAAAATTAAACATGCTTAAACTGCAGTTAATACCGCAGATAATTTGCATTTGATAAAACTTTATTTGAGCTATCAATTAACAGCCTAAATATGAGAAATGAGATTATAAATATGTTTTCGTGCGCACTTACTTATACATATGCAATTTTGGATCAATTGAATTGAAAATAACACCTTGTAGAGGTTTTCAGACAGACGGAAGATTTTCAAAATTACAGTCTCAACGGCTCCGGCGCCAGATACAGACGGCTTAAAACAAATCGCAATCGAAAAAACACGAAGCGCTAAGCTAAAGGTAGTGAAAATGGCAAAAAATAAATGACAGCAAATAAATAGCATCCCTCAAGGAAGAAAATTTTAACAAAAAAAATTTATTTGTCAAATAAAGTATTTTGAATACGTTAAAAGTTGGCTTCGCTTGAAAAAGTTAAACATTTCAAATCCTACACTTATCAGAACACCGCCAGAAACAACACACGTCTACAAACAGTGATTTTGTGTGATTTGCTAAGTTTATTACACGTTCGTCTACCACTGAGTCTCACTCAGAGCAATGACACCGCGCGGCACAAACGACATAGAAACTACGTCTACGAAACATTCGGAATATAACTATTATCGATTTAATCGCATTGCTAAGATGTAAGTTATGTTTTTCGATCAAAATACCGGAATATGTTATATAAAATACGCTATAACAGAGAAAATATCAATAAAATATAGTTTGAAAACTTCCTTTTTGTGTCGCGCTGCTTGTTTAGCACCTCCTTAAGGATCAGCCATTCAATTTCATACTAATTGAAAAGGCATTATCTGCTGAGTATTGATTACTATTAAAACTAAAACTAATTAATTACAAAATTTATGAGCATAATTGAGATCTCTTTCTCTCTCTCATCACGTGATATAGTAATGTTTTTCACTAGCAACATATTACATCACAAAGTTCTCATGCATTCGTTGTATTCGGTTCAACGTTGTCAGCTGGGTGTTTACCCATTAATGATAAAGTGTGAAAAACCTTAATAATATTTGTTGCAAGTCTCTAAAATCGGAGAGTGTTTGCTTAAATTATTAACGGCGACTGTAAAGCAGAGCAAAACAAACGTTGTTGGTTCTTTCAATTTGCATTGAAGTACTTAAAGCCAAAGAGAACAAACTCTGAACGGTCGGGCTAGCTTTGAAAAATATTCTCTGGTGTTGCTAAGGGTATGTAGTTAAGGATTTATTTTAGAGGCAGGGCGGATAGATATCAGATCTAGTTCGACGGTCGGTTGCTTTGAAGAAATCCTCTATTGTTCCTAAGGCAGCCTTATGATACATGGTCACAGATTTATTTTAGTTGAAGACCAAAGAATATGCTTGCTTAAAGTTGAAGCCACTAACTCCGAGTTTCAGTAGTAAATTTTAAAAATTTCGACCCATTGTTGGAGCGTATATCTTGCCATGATGAAATGGCAAACTTTACTGAGGAGTAATATCAAAAGAGCGGGAAAATATGGCATCGGTTGCTGTCCCTATCGGTCTACTTTTGTAGCGTTTGTACAGAACAATAAAGATTCAAACGGTTGGCCCGAGTTTCTCCTCTAGCAAAGAAGAAACATCGTCATCGAACAACTAATAAATACTGCGAGAAGCTTTTATGAACACCAATATGCTCAAAGTTTTGGTATATCCAATCCAGAAACCGCTATTTACTCTCAGATATTGGCACCATCAATGGATTCATACGAAAATATTTTCTGAGGTACAGGAAAACATCGAAAGCTTCTTACAACTATAATATGTATAAAAAATAACGATCACTTTTTAAGCTTTGAAAGCTCTAAAGCAGCTCTAAATGCCGATACATAAACGAACTGTGTACACAAGTTTGAAATGAGATATATTAGCACATAAATGATTACAACTTAAATTACATTATGTTCAAATATACTTTCGAAAACTGGGTGCCACTAAACTTGGAAATTTTTTATTGTCACACTTTCATTATTTGAAATTACTAGAACGCATGCGCACACATGCCAATTATATTTACCGTTTTTGGCTGAATTTTTTGTATTTTATTAAATTTTCATTGACAATAACTGGTTGTGCTTCGATGCCTGCAGGTGAATGGGGTGGAAAAACAATGCAATAAAAAACGAACAAACTTGGAAATAGATACATTAGTATGCATTATTTAGAACTCCAATTGGTGTGGCCAAATTAGCTCACTTTTGAGGTTATAACAATAATTAATTTTTCTAATTTTGTTTCACTTTAATTTTTAACATTTATTTGCGTATTGAGAGTTTATAACACGCTTGATGCTGCGTGGAGACCGTTACCACAAAAGTCGGGGCTAAGTAACCGGAACAGACCCAGATTTTTATTCAGCCAATGACTGTCAACTCTCCTCGAAATTACTTCAAGAATTTTTTCTGCCGCTACAATAACAATGGTTCTTATAACCACCTATATTGGTAGGTGTTCAAATAGAAAATGCAGAAAATTTTCCGGTTTTACTTCCCAGTCTGGTTTGTTTTTCTTTTGGTATTATTACAAAACATCTTGGTTGCGACGGCGCACATGTAACCAATGAGAGACTTACATATATCCGAACTTTTGCTCAGAGCCTATCTCTCGGTGTAACCCCAAAAAAAAGAATAACAACATCAAACTGGACTTTGAAAACACAGAACTTTTCACTTCTCTTTTCTGTCACTGTGAAGTCAATATTAGCTAGCCGTATTCTTTTCTACGAATTGTACTACTGTGGCGGATTGTAAAAAGTTTTTAGCTATTTTTTTTGCACATAAATGATGCCTGACTATTTTTTAAATCAAATTTAAATTTTATCTCCTCGCATAGATCGTTTTCAATAAACGATTTACTCTCTCTTTCTTGCTTACAGTCTGCCCGGCGTGGATGACGATGATAACGATAGCTTTTTGGATCCCTCTGATGATGCGGCCAACTTGAAGCCACGTCAACAACATTGGGCCAACAAAATGCAGTTCGTGCTAGCCTGCATAGGATACTCAGTAGGGCTGGGCAATGTCTGGCGTTTTCCCTACATGTGCTACAAAAGCGGAGGTGGTAAGTTCACATACTAACATGAATATAGCCTCTTGTGCTAAATGCCGGTTCAGCGACATGAAGCCGAAACTACCAAGTTTCTGATGTTAGAATGTACAGCAGTATAGAGGCCCTTGGATCTATGTATCCGATTATGGATCACATCGCCTCAATAGCATTAGCAGGATACTGCAAATTATCAGTGTGCTGAGCGTATGTGATTCGTTGTGTCAGAAGGAATAACACAATAGATCTTAAGTCGCGGTGCATGCCTCAATTTATATCTAACTAAGTTGCGTTACATTTCCATTAGTTTAAGTACGCTTCGCAGCAAAGGCAACACACAAAACTTTTTTGGCTTCTTTCACAAACTAAAAGTCATAGAAAATCTCAGAAGTTATCAGAGGCTTTAATGAAAAGTGGCGTCTGCAGCAGAGCTAGACTCACGTGTGTACCACTAGCAATGATATTTGATTGGTTATACATTTTTTTTATTCACACATCTCATCCGGTAATTTGTTTTGGCGGTGGAAGTCTTTAAGTCTAATTGACGAGCATTTTATTAATAAAAAAAGAAATGTTGACACAAATCTCCACTCATATCTCATGGATGGTCATAAATATTACTTAAAATGTGAAGCTTAATTTGTTTCGGCATTGCTCAGGCTTATCATGTGAGTAAGTGCAGAAGAAGAAGAATAAAAAAACGTGATATTTTGACACTCGCTAGCGAACATAAATAATAATAACGCTTGTGTCTAAACAAATATTTCTTAATGTTTAACCAGTTTTCTGTTCTATTTGTTTTCCAAATTTTTCACGGCGTAAAAACCAAGAATTTTTGAGGTGAGATGTACTCTTATTTGTATATCAAAATAAGCAAATATTTTCATATTATTGTAAAGGTAGCTTACAGAAAGAAAAATTTAACAATTTTCAAGTCCTAGAAAATAGCAACTGTACCTCCTAACTGCTAGCCTGCTCAATAATCAAGTGGAAATAAGATACTCGAAATAAGAGATTGAAAAGCCAGATCCCTGAAATTTCCTTCAAATCAGCAGCCACAACTGACAGCTTTCACGCAAATACAAAACATTATCACAGAAAAACAAAACACGCTCTCATAATGTCAAAACTAAACTATATATATATGTAAATGCTGGCCTTAAATGCGAGCGAAATTGTGTCATGAGTGGAACAGCTACTGGCAAATAAACCAGTGTTTACATAGCAATAAAAAAATAAGAAAAAACTTAAGTAAACTAATAAATATACTTCTATGTAAGCTGTGAGTAGCATCAAGATCTTCGTACGTATTATCTAAGTAATTTTTACGGCAAAAAAAACTAAAAAAAGTACAACAATAAAGCAAATATATAATGACTGCTGAGTGGCAGGTTTCATATGTCGCTCGGCGACTGATTTTAGTATTACTATACTGAAATACACAATATACAATGTATGTTGTTGTTTGTTTATAAGCAGTGTAAGGCTGTAATATATTTTATTAGTTTTAAACTGCATTGGCATTATTTTCCGGTGCGTTTTAAAGTTTTTAAGTTTGTGAAAATATAACTGTAACTGAAAACATTATTTGTTGTCGTAGTTTAGTAGTCAAACTCTATACTTTTTATTGTGATTGTTTTTTTTAATTTTGAGTTTAATTGAATTTTAATGATTTTTTGTATTTAATAAGTATACATTATGACAAAAAAGTACCCGAAAGTTTTAAATAAAATGCAAAATACTTAATTATTCAATCAATATTGATTTTGTCGCCTTCAAAGTAATCCCCAACCGATGTATAGTAATACACTTATGCCAACGATTTTTATTGTCCTCGGAATACTTTCTATAAGCGCTTTTTGGGTGGGCTTCGGCTCCTTCAGCGAATTTTATTTTATCTCTTCAATCGACTGAAAACAGAATTATGTCGCTACAACAACAACAGGCCTGACTCCAGTACTCTTTATGGAAAAAATTAAGTTTTATCGGGACGAGCCGAGCGAGAACACGTTTCATACTCAAAATATCCACTAAAATTTTTCGAATGGACTCGCGAGAGATGTCGAGCTCTCTTGCCATTTCTCTAACACTTGCCTGACGATTTTCGAGCACCATATCCTTCACTTTTTTAATATTTTCAACATTTAAAAGGGCAAAGGTCGCTCAGATCGAGGCATGTCTACAACGATCTCGCTGCCGTCTTTGAAGGCTTTGTACTACTCGTAGATGTGCGTTTTTGATAAAACTGAATCACCGTAAGTCTTTTCCAACATTCACAACGATTCCGCACAAGAAATTTGGTTGGAAACACAAAATTTGAGACAAATTCTTTGTTCGATGTCTTTATCCACTGTAAAAGTCGCAATACACTACTGAGGTGTACCGACTTAAGCAGCTGCTGTAAACAAACTGGTTGACAGACCGCGCTCATATTTGGCATAGTCATTAAGGACAGCCCTACCAGCTTAACACAACACATTTTTTTGAATGTTCCGGGCGCTTTTTTGCCACAATCTACATTTTTTTAATTATGTTATATAGCTTTTATATAATTTTTTCTTTTAATAAATTCTTTCTTTTTATAAATAACTTTGAATTCATTTTATGATTTTTTTCTTTTTTTTTCTTTTACAGGTGTGTTCTTAGTACCTTATTGCATTATCTTATTTATCTGCAGCATTCCTTTGTTATTTATGGAATTGTCAATTGGTCAATATACCGGGCGTGGACCAATTGGAGCGTTAGGACAGCTATGTCCGCTATTTAAAGGTATTATTATTACTTTAAAAAATATTGCTTATTTATTTTTTCTAAGAACAGTTTTTTTTATTTTTAATATATAGGTACTTAAAAAATATTTTTTTTTTCTCAGAAAAATTAGATTTTTTATTTTACATATTTTTTTTTATTTTTTTTTTTATATTTTTATTTTTTATTTTTTATTTTTTTTATTTTTTTATTTTATTTATTTTTTACTATTTTTGATATACATAAAAAATATTTTTTTTTAATTTTTTGGAAAAAAGAAAATGTATTTGCTTATTTCACATATTTTTTATGTATTTTTTTACCTTCTCTTCTGTTTTTAATATACAATATTATTATATTTAATGTAAAACTTTTGTAAACCGATATATCTCGTTTTAGCTGTCTTATTTTTATTGTTTGCTCGTTAAAAATTTGCTTAGACTTTTCACACCTTGTCAAATATCGTTAACTATGAATTCTAAGCTAATTATCGCGCATATGCATTGCCGGTAGTATTTCTAACATACACATATAGACGTTAGTAATTCTCTAATAAGCTTTGGTGTTATGGGCAGTCGTGACAAATACAACAAAGAAAAAACTAGATCACTTCTCAGTTAGAACAAGAGAACATGGTAAATTTGCAAGTGTCTGAGCATTAGTACTGACAACTTCTCTAGTCGAGAAAAATGTTTAGGCTCTTCTGTCGATCGTAGGTTTTGCAACGAACTCTTCGAAGAGATGAAATGATCTTACATATCTGTTGATATTTTCCTTTGCAAGAATATTGATAATTTTAATATAGAGACAGGGTAATTTTGTTCGCTGACCCACAACTTATAACTGAGAGAAGCAAATTTGTAACTGAAATTATTTTCAACTCTCCCTACGAGAGCAATGTACATCTTTTTGTAAGGTTCCTACGCCCTGTCTTATATTCCGCGCTATTCGTACTCCAATCTGTTTGGTACTATGTTTCGAGTCCAAGTGATCAGTTAGACATAGTAGATTATGCGTTCCCACAATAGTCTGGTCTAAGTAACCAGAGCGGAACGGGTTTTTAACCGGGCAAGGATTTTTTCCTGCCCCATATAAGAACAACAACACGATAGATTATAGAAAATTTCGTTTTGTAGACTGTATTTTGAAAAGGGGGCTAAAGAAGGGTGTTGTTGACCGCATAGAATATTTACAGAAATAATTTTGGATAAAAATCAGAAAATCGGAGAACATTTTTCTCGAATATTCAATTAGAAATTCGTTTTTTTTTTCTTTTTTTATACTACGAAATCTATTTGTTCCCCAAACTTCTACTGGGATAACTCAAAGCAAGTGTGTAAGCGTTTGTGTGCTTTAGTGCTAAAATTAGATCAGTGCTGTGAGTTGAACTTGTGAAGTGATTGTTAACAAAACAGCTATGCGGAAAAACAAGCGCCAATTACCTATTACCAAACTCGTGTCGGGGTATTGGTCATGGACAAGGCTGCACAGTACATTGTTGTCGGTATGGCAGTATATAGTACTTGTATATACAAATATACATAAATAATAGATTTGTATGCTTAGAAATATGTTTTTAACAAAACAGTATAGAATATTGTTTAGAAAACTATATTGGTGGCCGAACTTCTTCAATTCTGACTCATCGGTCTTGAGGCTACCCTGAATCTAGCTTCTTATGAGAAAAAACTTTGGTTGCTATAGATGTGGGCATCAGAATTATCGGCAGGGAGAATAGCATTTCATAAGTTTTTTATTGATGATTTAATTTTCTCTTATCCACAACCGATACTCGAACTCCTGCACTACCACTTAGTGCCAACATACTCAAGCAACTTGGCTAGGCCGATTAAACAAACCATATTATAAATTGAACGACTCAAATTAACAATGTAATATACATATGTAAATATGCCAGAATATGTGTGTTTGTAGGTTATAAAAATCCATAAACCACAATAACCCATTTAATTATTCGCAACGCCATTATCCTCATTAATAATTCAAAGCTCACACTAAAACTAGTAATTACATACAATTTTGCACAGAGGTTTCAATTTTGATAGAATAGATTAAATGTCTAGACTCGAGAATCGAAGCACAAATTAAAAATGATGTAAAAATAAGACATACATACAAGCATCTATATAAAAAGACCACTCAGACCATGTGTAGCTAAGTTGTTAATTGTAATAAATCAATTTCATTCACACCCACACTTAAATAAATATGACTATTTTAATAATTTTTTTTAGCTAATTTCGCAAGCCATTTTAATTACTTTATTACCTATGCCATAAATATTTATGGTCGGTGATTTTGATTAGTTTCAATTCTCTAATATATTCGGCTGCAGCTATAATATATAGCTATAACATGATTTTGAGTGTCCGATATAGTGTCCGAGCTGAACACTTTGTGCGGAGATTGTAGCGTTGTCTTAGACAATAATCTATAAAAAAATCGCGAAGATATCTTGTCAAATGAAAAAGTTTTCTATACAAGAACATGATTTTGATCGATCTGTATATACGGCAGCTATACGCTATAGTGCTCCGATATCCGCGGTTCCAACAAGGGAGCAGCTTCTTGAGGAAAAAAAAGACTTGGACAAAATTTCAGATCGATATTTCAAAACTGGCGGACTAGTTCTCGTATGTATATACAGACAGGCCGAAATGGTTAAATGGACGCAGCCCAAAGTTTTGTGGACGAAATGAGGTTAGGTGAAAAAGTCACATCTAATAGAAGCTGATCCACTACTACCACAAATCACTACTTCTTCTGCTTTGGCACTACAACCGTCAGTCGGACTGAGCCGCAAACACAAAACTTCGCCTCGAATAGGAGGAGCTTTTTGCTGCAGCATCATCTTCCATGCGGACGACAAGACGAAATCAGCGTATTCTTTGGATTTCTATGCGCTTTATTATATTAATGTCGCCGTGGAGCTTATACAGTTCGTTGTTCCATCTTCATCGATATACATCGTTTTAGCGTACGGCTTTAAAGATTTTGGGGAGAACATTTCTTTCGAATTATTCAAGTGTTTTCTCATCTCGGTTCGTCCTCGTCCGTGTTTCTAATGAGAGAGCGTAATTTTTTTTCATCGAGTGAGAGAGATCTGCCGAACTCAACGTAATCGTCTGTTGGCAAAAGCTATTCTGCGCTTGATCTCCAGACTTATATTATTAGTGGAATTTATGCAGTGATGAAGATATCCAGACTCGAGGAATCTCTATCTTGGTACTTTGTCTTGAACTCGTTCATCACAACACCAACCTCTTTCGCTTTTTTCACGCTGAAAAATACTGTACTCACGACTCAGTGGTTAAGTTCTTCGATATGATTATCATCTGCGTACCCCAGAAGCATTATACTAGAGTGGACAGGAGTAGAGTAGAGAAGACAGTCTCACTGTGGTTCATATTAGCGGCACGTATCTACTTTTCCAGGATTATATTGCAGAGGAAAACACTCCGTCTAAAACCTCGTCTGGTATTGAACGGCTTGGTGAGGTCCTTCCCGACTTTGACTGAGCTGATGGTTTTACTTAACGTGATTCTGCATAACCTTAGAAGATTCGCCAGGTTACCCAATTAATGAGAATTGGTATCTCCTATCGAAAGCGGCTTTGAAATCGACTTTTGATGATAGATGCCGATCTGTTTGTTTATGGTATTTGCAAAAATCTGACGTATTGTGAACAACTGATCTAAGGTGGACTTGGTCTATAGCTGTTTTGAAAAGATCCAACCAATTTATTTACAATGAGCTTAAGCCTTCCACACTAACTGTCGAAATATGCAATGTTAAGAACGCGATAATTAGCGTAGATTGCGGGATTTCCCTTGTTGTGAACAGGGGAGAGTTTACTCATATTCCAATCATTGGGCACGTTTTCATCCTACCAATTCGACCTTAGTAATTGGAACATGCTCCTTTTCAACTCATCTCTGACAGCTTTAAACAGCTCAGCTGGTTATCCATGGCCCCCTTGGGCTTTGTTGTTCTTAAGCCGCCTTAGAACTGTTTTAACCCGTCTTGCTCGAGCGCCTGACGACAATTTTATAGATTGTTGGTGCAGATTCTTCTTCTTTCGTCGCAGCACTGCTTTGCCATTTGGCAGTTTCGAAAAATGTTCCCTCCAAATTTTAAGTGTACTCTGGGTGTCTGTTATCATGTTTTTATTACAGCCTTTACAGATGTCGAATTGTCGAATAATGATGCAAAGTAAGCAAAATATTAGCTTCCGAAAACCAAGAGTGTTTATAGACTGAATAACGGTTCCCATGACAGTCGGATTTATGTAAAAGGAACGAATTCCAGTTCGCTAAGGCATATTTTGAAAGCGGACTACTCCTTGTGGAGTGTTGTTTACTCATAAATTTAATTTGATTTCTCTTTAATTGCATTAATTTTTATATGTTTATTATTATATTTGTATATTTTCAGGCGCTGGTCTCGCTAGTGTGGTTGTCTCTTTCCTAATGTCCACTTACTATAGTGTCATCATAGGTTACTCAATTTACTACTTTTTCACATCATTTCGACCAGATATGCCATGGATCGATTGTAATAACAGGTAAATTTCAAGTCATAAAAACTAAATTATCAACTGATGACAGCAAAAATCAAAGTATACATTTAGGGTGTTACTTTTCATAAAAACACACTCTTTCAAATTTTTTTAAGTTTCTCAATTATTCTTTGATTTTATATCGAGTGATACATTTTAGTTATTCCAATTTTATATTTCGAAATATCTTTCTAGGTGGAATACGCCGGACTGCTGGGTACCGCAGCGCACTAAAGATGTTATAGCGCCGAACACGTCACGAACGCCATCGGAAGAGTTTTTTGAGTGAGTTTTCGAAAGATAAAAAGTGCAACTTTTCAAAAAACCTACTCTCTTATCAGTTGCATACTTTTAGGTTACCACATATTAACAAAATCCCAGCATTATAAATCAAGTTGTTTGTATCAAATTTTCTTACTAGATTTTAATTTTCAATTTCAGAAATAAACTGCTGCAAATCAGCCCCGGCATTGAATATCCCGGCGCTATGCGTTGGGAATTGTTTGTGTGCCTTATCTGCGCCTGGCTGATGGTCTACTTTGCGACATGGAAATCAATAAAATCATCAGCAAAGGTAAATTGCTAATAAAACACTTTCACTACCAAGGAATTAGTTGTGAATTTTAATTTTCTTTTTGTTTTTTAGGTACGCTATTTCACCGCCACATTTCCCTTCATACTTATCATCATACTGATGACCCGTGCGGTGACGCTCGAAGGTGCCGATGAGGGGTTACGCTATTTCTTTCGACCCAATTGGTCGGAATTGAAAAATGCAAATGTATGGATCAACGCCGCATCGCAGAATTTCAATTCCTTAGGCATCACGTTCGGTTCGATGATCTCATTTGCGAGCTATAACAAATACAATAACAACATTGTACGCGATACAGTCGCTGTAAGCGTTGTAAATATGCTAACTAGTCTGCTGGTGGGTGTGTTTGCCTTTGCGACTTTGGGTAATTTGGCGTTGGAACAAAATACGAATGTGCGTGATGTGATAAGCGATGGACCCGGCTTGATATTTGTGGTTTATCCACAGGCAATGGCGAAAATGCCTTATGCGCAACTATGGGCCGTAATGTTTTTCTTCATGCTACTCTGCTTGGGCCTCAATTCACAGGTGAGAATGCTTGGCATGATGGAAATTAAACAATGAACTGGTTAATTATATCCGAAAAAAGGTGTACTAAGTTTGTCACGACCTCATAAACCATATATAGAAATGATCAAAGCGACGAGCTGATTCGATTTAGCCATCTCTGTCTGTTCTTGGGTCTGTCCGTATAAACATTAGAGCAGGTCGATTTACAGGGAGCTAAAACGGAAAAGTCGTGTATGCGGAAAATGTTCTGCGGTCTAAAACCGGTTTCGATGAGCGTTTTTTTTAGGCGAAGTTTTTTAGCGACTATAAAAATTTGTTCGACAGTTTTTGAGACATCCGAATAATATTTCAAACGTAGGTGCATCGGTCAAATAGGACAACTATATCGCATATCTCTCATACAACAGATTATTCAGATTTTCTTAACTTCGCCTTAAAAATCGCTGGCTGGTTTTGGCTCCATAGTTTCTCATGCAAAGTTGTTCAGAATGAGTCTTAAAACATTTCCCGCAACTTTTGATATATCGATCTGAAATTTTGCACACAACTTTTCCTCTACAAGTGGCTACACTTTTGTTAGAACCGCCGATATCGGACCACTATAGCATATAGCTGCCATACAAATTGAACGATCCAAGTTAACTTTTTCATTAGATACGATGTCTTCACAAAATTTAGCATGGATTATTTTCCAAGGGTTGTACCGTTATTTCGAAGAAATTGTTTAGATTGAATGACTATAACATATAGCTGTCATACAAACTGATCAATCCAAGTTAAGTTCTTGTAGTAAAACCTTTTTTATTTTACACGATATCTTCATGAAATTTGACATGGATTAATTTTTCTTGTTTTTCTTAAATTTCTTTTTCTAATTTTACAGTTCGCTATTGTTGAAGTTGTGGTAACTTCGATACAGGATGGTTTTCCAAATTGGATTAAACGTCATTTGGGTTATCATGAGATTGTTGTGCTCTTTGTATGTGTTATCTCATTTCTTTTTGGCCTACCAAATCTCATACAGGTATGTGAATTTCGTTTTACTATAGAATTACATGTTTAAAACATATTTTTTAATTTATTTTAGGGTGGCATCTATTACTTCCAATTAATGGATCATTATGCCGCTTCCATATCGATTATGTTCCTTGCTTTCTGCCAGCTAATCGCTGTAGCTTGGTTTTACGGCACAGGTCGTCTATCAAAGAATGTGAAACAGATGACCGGCAAAGCGCCCACACTCTATATCAAGACATGTTGGCTGCTATTGGGACCTTGTCTACTATTTGTAAGCTATAAGTTAATAAGACGTTTTACTTTGAATGAACACGTGTACTTGACAGGCTATTTGGGTGCTTAGTTTAATTAACTATGAAGAGCCGAGCTATCATAATGGCCGCTATAAATACCCAGATTGGGCATACGGCATTGGTTGGATGTTCGCATCATTCTCTCTTATCTGTATACCCGGTTATGCTATAATAAATTTACTACGCGCAGATGGTCGTACATTTATGGAGGTGAGATAGCAAAGGAAATGTATATTTACAATTATTTCTAACCACAAAAAATTATACTTCACAGCGCTTAAAGAATACGCTGCGTCCAAACATTTACGAGTGTCGTATATGTGGCGAACATCACTGTGAGCACGACTTCCCCGAACAGGAACAGTATATGCTCGCACAGGAGCTATCGGGCATTTATAAGCCAAAAGATCATTTGGATCCCAATGCGCCTATAAATCATTTTAATACCGGCCACAAGGCGGGCTACAATCCCATGCATTTGCAGCGTGAGCAAGTGGAATTGGCTTACGAGGAGAAAACTCAACCAGAAGAAGATAACACACATTTACCACCAGCCTCAACACCCAGCACATCGACAGCAGCGGGAAATAATAAATGTTGAACACATTAAATATGCTGCTGAAGCACGTCCTAGTATTGTCCTCTGTATTTATAAACGGCTCAATTAGTACTCATTTGCATGTAAACGCGTATGTAGATGGCTGCTAAAAAGCCATCACATTACATACTTGCATTTCATGCTAAACTCCTGTAATTTTTGTGATCCTTTGAGTGCGTTGTTTGTCGTTTTTAGTTTAAATATATAATATGGTTTTATAATGAAAATAAGCTATTTAAATAAAGTTCAATCTATCATTAATTATTAGAAAACATATTATAATGAGGTGCACCACGGAATTGTTTGCACAAGGCGAAAATCTCAAAAGGCTTATATACATATGTGCATACATTTAACGTTATTCAATGTGAACTAGTGTTTAAATTACATGTGTACATCCAAAAATTTCGAAAATACATACATATATAGTCTTCATAAAAACGAAAATAATTTTGTCTTTGACTGTTACATAATATAATATTAGTACGACGAAACTCAAATCCTTTCAATATCCAATGCTACCGCGGCGTATACGCAACGTGACTTGTGTTTTTCTTCCAATTGGCATTGTCAGCACGCCACCTTTCTGGCTAAAGTAATGATATCACACGGGATAGAGTCTATATATGTATATATACCATACTATAGGCCCTCATTAACTTGTAATAATTTTGGAATGAAACCATTTTCATCACAGAATAAACAAACATATAAAAAGTTAACAAGTATTGCAAGATTTTCTAATTGGTGACAATTTAATCGACATATTTACCTTATGAACACGTTCCGTTTGCTTTATTTTAAATGCACACACTTCACATTTTATATACTTTTATATTGTAGCACAATTATATAAACTTTATCACTTTAAGTATTTATCACATAATAAAACAAATTTCATAAATTCACAATTCCACTATTTCAGCAAAACTTTTCACTTTGAAACTTCAAAAAACAAATACAATACTATAGTTAGTCCGTTAACCATAGTATTGCCAGACTGTTATAGTTTGTTGATTTGTCCGTTAACCATTGTACTGCCAGACTGTCAAAATAGTTATGTTTACATAAAGTGCAACAATTTTGCTTATTAATTTATGTTGGCATCCACATTTCGCTGCAATTATTGACAAAACCTTATAGAACTTATTAATTTATTTCCTATGCGTAGTATTTAAGAATAAAAGGGAGAAAATAACAAAAAAACTTATGAAATTTAACACTAAAGGGTTAAAAGCAAAGTACATATTTATGGCAACATCTGGTGTTGCTGGTACAGCTGGTTAGCTGTCATCGACCTAAAAAGTTTTTGTTGCTTGTTTACCAAAGATTTTTGCACAACCTCCGGTGTATTTGTGTTCCAGTATTGTAGTTTTTTTGTCTTAAATTTGCAAATGTTGTAGTCCCGGCTGCCAAAGTAATAGCACCAATCAATACTATATTTTAAGTATTTTTGTGTGAAAAAATGTCCAGTTGGAATAATATATGTCGTGTTTGTACCAGTCCTGCCGAATATGAGTTTTTCGGTAAAATACCAGCATATCTACATGCCAGCTCAAATGATTTTTTGCATTGGCAAAAACCAATTAATGTACTGCTTGAGGAAACAACGGGACTTAAGGTATAGTGCTGTTATATTAATAATGATTTTTGGTTAGTATTTTCTAAAAAATTTAAAATTTATTCTAATGCAGTGTGCCGAAAATGATGGTTTACCCAATAAGATATGTGCACTTTGCATTTCTTACTTAAAACATGCAGTATTTTTTCGTGAACAATGTATTACTAATAGTTTGAGCTTGAAAGCTATAGATTTATTACGCCAAAAACGGCAAAAATGCAAGCAAAATGTGGATAAAGACAATCTGCTGATTACAGCACAAGAGCTGAATTATACAAATGAGCATCAAATAGATACCAATCTACTAAATAATACTTGTTCACAAGATCAAGACAAAGTATTTAAACAGCTTCTAAATAATACTGTACAAACGAAGGCGCCCAGTCCACAAAATATCGAACAACAATTGCGTTACCTAAATTTATTATTTAACAAGGACCCAAATGCCGGTCTGCATATTTATAAACGCAAAAATGACGGAAATAAATTAGAAAATGCCGAGGGTGGTGGCGAGTATCCATTTGTTGAAGAAGATTCCGATACGGAAACTTCTAGTGTGGAAAACGAGGCAGCCGCTATTCAACAGAACATATTTTCATACAGCGAAACGAATTTCCAAGAGGACGATATTATAAATTTAGATGAGCTTGGCGATGCTATTACTATCAACATACCAGAAAGCTGTAAGGAACGCAAATGTCGTGCATGTTTCCGACGTTTTATGTTTGAAGATTCGCATAATGAACACATTAGCACATGTATCGAATACAAATTTCTTACATATATCGAGGAATTGAATAAGCTATTGTACATGCGACGAAATAAGGTAGTGTCGCCGCATGAATTCGTGCGTCGCATGATTTTCGCTTTACGCAAGATATGCGAATGGTTAAAACAAGCTAACTGTGCTGACATTTTATTGCCAGACTTGGCTACAAACGGAAATGGAGCCGAGGAAAAAAGTAAAAAGCTATTGGAGAGAGAATATAAAAACTGTGCGGTTGCTGCATGCGAACAAAAAAGTTCAAATGTTAAACTTTCTGCCAACGAGCAATTGCTTAAATTCTTTGAATTGCCAAAACAGCAAGAAGAAACAACGATGACTGATTTACCAAAAACATCACTTTCGAACACACTCGAAAAAACTACTAAACAAACTGAGTTTGTTAACGAAAATGGCGTAGGTAATACACAGAAGCCATTACTTAGAGCAACTCCGACGCCTATAACACCAAGCAATAATATTTTGTATAAAATAGAACGTTCTCAAAGCAGAGGATCAAGCGCACTAGTCAATATTGATCACGAAACGAAATCTATAATTAGGCCTATCGCAGTTATGACTGCCGAGAAAAACATAACAACGCCCACAACAGCTGCAGATAATAGAACGTTTAACAGTGGTGCTAGCAACGCTGGAGGCGTTGACATACCAAGGGATACCGCGGAAAGATTAACATTCCTGCAAAAGTTACGTCGTGCAGCCAATCAAACACCAACTTCTTCAAATTCCAAACCCACTCCAGCTACACCATTGATTAATGTGCGCAAAGATTTGACAAGTACAGCTTTAGGTGCAGGCAACGAACAACAGACAGCTTCACCTGCTACTGCTACAGCTACGCCAAAAACCATTCCTATTAGTGCATTACACATGAATCTCAGTTTTAGTGCTCGTTGCAATCCATGCAATATACTTTTTGAAACATTAGCTGCACTTGAGGTACACAATGCAATGTATCACAATCATATGCCATTAAAGCTAATAAGAAGTACAACGAACACTCAACCCGAAGATCCAGAAAGAGAGGCAGAACGTAAGCGTATTATCGCACTATTCGAAAATGATGATAGCGACGAAGAGTTGGAAACTGGCGGAGCTTAATGTCATACAATTTATCATATATATTTATTTATATTTTTAAAAACTTGACAACTTATTCTTAAGTCATAATTATGGAAACATGCTAACTGTTTAGGTCACCAAATTATTGTTCTTTAACATTAACAAATATCGCTTGCGATATGCTTTATTTGTATGCGTAGCATATTTTTTTAAATTATTTATGATAATTTCATATAAACCAATACTTTTTGTTCATTTATAAGAGTACATCAACAGTGAAGGTATCTTCATTTGTATAACTTTGTGATTTAAAGTCTGAGGGAGTTTTCATCCAGAATTACTTTTTATTATGACGAACAACAATTTTTTCCATTTTTTTATTTGTGATTATGTTGTAAACTGTTTGTATATGTTGTCACTTTGAATCAATAAAATTATTGTAATAAAATTGTATTGTACCATAATATTCGCCACATAATTTTTTAAATATATTGACTCCAAAACCTTGTCTGGGGTCTGCAAAGGCAAATTTGTTTTATTACTTTTGTGGTTTCGCGAAAATTCGAAATTTTGGTAATATTGTTATTACATGTTGGATATATGTATATGCGGGAAGTGTATAAAGCTTATACATTTATTTTATTTAGCCTAAAAGTATGCACTATAAACAATGGGACCCATTATTTTACTGAGTTGCTATTCCGGTACGGTAGTTACTAGAATCATATATGCATCAAGAAATCATAGCCCGAACACTATCAGAGATATTATATAAATTAGACAATTATAATGTATATGCATATGTATGTATGTATATTTTACAATTATTTATATACATATTTTAAATTAGCATTAGCATTTGTTAGTCAATCCTAAAAATATAACAAATAATTGGGCAACAACGGCAACTCTTAAATCTTGCATTTATCTTTCAGTCCAAATTGCATTCAGATTTATCTGAAAATATTTGCAAAAACGAAATATAATTCATAAACAATGCATCAAGCTTACAATATACATAAAATTCTAAAACAAGGTGTTCAAATTGAATCAGTTGCCGCCTATGGTTAGTTAACATTAAAAAATGGACAAGATCTGCAACACATAGCTGTGGAATTACTTTCTTCCATCCGTTACAGATAACAATGTCATCCTTGGCACACGTAGTGGTCAACTTATCATGTACTCCGTTGGCGAGAACGGTGCTGTGGATATGGTAATGTTTAATAAAAACTTCAGCAAAAAAGCCATTGTACAGATGCAGGTCATACCAGCGGAACGTCTGCTTTTTGTGCTAACCGACAATGTAGTACATGTTTGTGATATTAGTCAAGTGGGTAGTAATTTTACGTTTATACATAGTGCCATGGCCACTAAAGGGTGTACACTCTTCGCTTTGGACGTAAAGGTTGGTACCTGCAACAAGCATTCGCACTAAATTATAATAACATATAAAACATTTTAGCCTACCAAATTACCAAATGGCGAGATGACAACTGTTATTGGCATATGCTGTGCGATAAAGCGTCAACTACAATTCTTTTATTGGAAACAGGATAAGTTAAATACGTTTAGCTACAGTATCGAACTAAAAGATGTGCCGAAAGCACTTTGCTGGGTAGACGACGCTGTTTGCATTGGGTTCAAGGATGAATACGTCATATACAATGTAAGTGTATATTTACATATAAGCTGAAACAAAGTATTCGACTGAGATTCCAATGATATTTTCACAGATGCTCGCAAGTAAGCCTGAAAAACATGATTTGATTGTGACTTCGTCATCACACAGTATGGATCCCTGTATTTGCCTTATAAAGCACAAAATGCTGGGAGTCTCTAAAGACCAATATCTTGTACCAATTGATCCTAGTGAATATGTTAAAACACCTGATGAAAAGCTAAAGACACACGGTGCAATGGAGGGAGCAGTTGGTAACTCTGAAGTTAAAAACAAGCCCAAGTTAATGATGTGGAGTAGTCCTTTACTCGATATAGGTATTTTTACCACTACTGTAATTCTGTATAAAAATTAACAACTTTGTTTCATGTTTGGTAAGTTTGGGATGAACCGTATGTAATCGGTCGCGTAGCGAGTGGAATTGAAGTGCGTAGTATAGATTCCGGTAGCATTAATAAAGACACGCTGGTTCAAACCATTCCCGAGTTAAATAAAACCAAATTCTTAGTGCGCTCTTGCAAAGGTACAATATTTGCGGCAGCCATTTCAGAATTGTGGTGTATACGTATGGTAGAAGTGCCCACGCAACGTAAGATTTTGCTACAACAAAAGAAATTTCAATTAGCAATTGGATTGACGGTAATTAAGCTTGTTTATATGTATATATTCAAATTTATTAATAAGTAAAGAAATATATGTATTTCCATGTAGAATATATCTGAGGAGCCAGATGATATCAAGGCATCAACAATACGCGAAATACACATGCGTTATGCGCGCGAACTGTTCTGTAACAAACAGTTTAGCGACGCAATGAAGGAATTCGAAAAGGCTGCAGCTGATCCATACGATGTTATACGGCTGTTTCCAAATTTGCTACAAGATCAGGCACACAAGTCGACTGAAGTAGCCGTGCCCGCACCACCTACACCACAATTAGAGGAAAAAGAAATGGAAAATGCATTGTTAGCTTTGATAGAATTTTTGGCATTAGCGCGTCAAAAAGAAGTGGTGAAGCTGCGTGACACCAAAAGTACATCCAAATCATTATTATCCATCATCGATACAACATTATTGAAATGCTATTTACAGGCTAGTTCTTCTAAAATTAAGATTGTAATGCTATATAATCCTAAATCATGAGTATTTATTTTGTTACAGACCAATGATTCTCTAGTTGCACCTTTACTACGCTTGAATCAATGTCATTTGGAAGAGTCGGAAAAGACATTAAAAAAACACGACAAAATATCGGAGTTGATTATACTATATCAAATGAATGGCAAACACAAGAAAGCTTTGGAACTGTTAAAAGCTCAAGCTTCGGTTGAAGGATCGAGTCTGTACGGTTATGATCGTACAATTAAATATTTACAACAGCTGGGTAGTCCGCAATTATCACTAATTTTTGAATTTTGCGACTGGGTGTTGACAGAAGCACCCGAAGAAGGCTTGCGTATTTTTACGGATAATTTTATTGAAGTGGAAAATTTGCCACGTGCTAGTGTACTCGATTTCTTACTTAGCCGCCATAAGGCCTTGGTCATACCTTACTTGGAACATGTTATTAATATATGGAAAGACAGCAATACCTTAATGCACAATGTATTAGTAAAACAATATCGCGAAAAAGTGCACAACTTGCTCGAAGATGTAAAGAAAGCTGAAGAGACAGAAAAAAGGTTTGTTTTACTTTATGTAAACCGTTACATAATAATTTAACGTAAATAAAATATTTCTATATATTTCTACAAGTGATGCGTCGGAAAATTTGCAGAAATACCGTGAAAAGTTGTGTGAATTTTTGAAAACTTCGCAGAATTATTCACCGGAAGTAGTGCTGAAAGATTTCCCTACAAATGAACTACTTGAAGAGCGTGTATTGATCCTAGGACGCCTGAAAGAACATGAAAAAGTATTGGCGATATATGTGCAAGTGCTCGGCGATGTACCTAAGGCTGCAGAATATTGTGAAGCAAATTATAAAGACGACAAAAACATTTTCGTCACACTCCTAAAGACACTATTAAATCCGGCTCGACAACCTCCGTATGAAGATGTTGAACTACATCCAGATTTTTTACGCCCCAACCAGGACATCATATTGGATTTGCTAAATAAATATGCGGAAAAAATAGATCCGTATGTAATCATACCGGTAAATAATTTGAGTCATTAACACAAGAAACACATAAATTTACTTTGCATTTATTGTAAACAGTTACTGCCTGATGATATGCCAGCAGAGCCCCTATGGAATTACTTAGAAATTGTATTGCGAGCTGAAATCGCTGAAGAACATGAAAGAGAGGTAATGATTGGACTGCTCAAAGCTGAAATTAAACGTGTGAGAAAAGAAATACGTGCCGAGGAGAGTAAATATGTTGTGCTAACGGAGTTCACAGTATGTCCACTATGTAAGAAACGATTCACAAATCCACCCTCTTTCGTGCGTTATCCCAATGGGGAAGTGGTACATTTATCTTGTCACGCTAAATACGCTCAATCTAGCTCAACATCTAGTAGTTAGATATTTAGAACATTAAATTGTTAATATTAATTGTATATATATGCATATATTATAAGTTCAATTAACTGATTTCTTTTTATATTCAATTTAATACGCTTCCAAGTATGGACAACTTTTGAATATTAGTTACATTAAAGCAGTGTTTTAGCAGTACCAGCAAATATTAACACTGTTGATTGATAAATAAAAAGTATAACGCCCACCTAATCGCAATCTGGGTGCAAATTTATATCTTTTATGGAGACATTTTATTCTGTTATAATAACAATAAACACTAAAAAAGTATAAATAAAATAAAAACAGTGTGTTTCGCTTAAAACTTTACAATAATAAAAATATTTTTTTCAAAATGCATGTTTCTTAAAATCTTGATTTAACTCTTCACTTCCATTCCTGCGGTAATAATTTCTCATAATCAATGTTTGGAACCTGGAGTCTATCCAATGGACAAGGCAATGGTTGTGGACTCTTATCATGGATTAAGTTTCTTATAAGATAAACGACTTCTAAGCTTAGTAGATCCTCTCCAAAATCAAATACTTTGTTTAATAAAACATCCAAATGTGTTTCCCATACGCCGCGCAGTTGTTGCCTCATTGCATCGATTGTCGTTGTTGGCACGCATTGAACCATATTCGATAATACGCGAATAGCATAGACGATCCGCAGGCGATTAGCTATGCTTCCGAAATCTGGAGTGGAGTACAGATTGCCCAAAATAAAATCCATTAAATGGTGTGTTTGTTCAATATTAAATTCGTTCCTAGGATTCACTATATCAGCATGAAATATAATTTTTAAGTGATATTCAGCGGCCACGCTATTGCGACATTTTTTTATCATATTATCTTTAATAAAAGTTATGTCCTCTTGACGAGCTGCGCGATTTTTGCCCATGACCAAAATTTGTAAACAAACAGCTGCGTCTTCCCTAAATTCATTTGCTATATTTTTTTCACCGGAATCATCTAAATATATATAAAATAGTTTCGGTACTATATTCATTTGTACTATGGTTTGCGCTGCTTTTGGACTGGTAGAAATAGTATTGGCAATTATCCACAGAGATGTCCGTTTTAAGCGCTCATCAGGACTATCCAGACATTGAACTAAATTACGTCCGCCCTGGTGTATAATTTTTTCACAAACCGGTTCCTCACCAAGTGATAGGTTACACAGACATTCCAACGCGCCGACTTGACATCCCGAATCGAGGCCTATTAAAATTGTAATTTATATGAAAATGTTAAATGTATGAAAATATAACAGTTAACCAACCAATAATTTCCTTTACAATAACTTGTAAAGCACCAGGCGCTTCGAAGAATAATTTTATATTATCCATACTCTTAAGAAACGCTTCACTCAGTTTATGCATCTCCTCCGCTGAAGCATGTTTCCGACGTGTAATTCTCGTAATTAGGCCATTGATATCTTGTTCAGTAAGTTCGTCTAGTTCTTCCACTTCTTCCTGAACTTCTCCTAGCCCAAACCGTACGGTGTCTATGGTCTTGGCGCGCTGCTCTTCCCGATGTTGTTGAGCAACTTGTCTATTCCTATCGCGTATATGCTGTGTAGGTGACCGGGAAGTTGATGGCGAAGTTTTTGGTTCATCAGGATCTACTTCCATTTTTTAAATAATTTTTTTAGCAGAGAAATTAAAGAATTAATTTGCGTGTTACCGTTACTTTTTGTAAAATATCTATTTTTGCCGCTATCTTAAAACCGGTGCCATATATGCAAAAACAAAAAAGTAAAAATAAGTGCAGGCAACCCTATGAAAAATAGAACAGCTGAAAGTGACATATAATTTTACGCTGTGCTGGTGTTTCTAGGAGATTACTGCTTATCGAATCATTGCTTAGATTTTGATTTGTATATTTATAAATTAAAGTAAAACACAATGTCTTTTACTATAATGCAAAAATTGTCACTGCTTAGCTTGAAAGCGGATCAACCCTTAATAAGTAAGTATTTCGTTTACTGCAATTAAAAGTGCTTAACAAATTATCTGCGTTTATATGACAGCAACCATACGTAACGCCAGCAAAAAGACCGGAGGCAGTACTCGTAATAAAAAAGGACACCCTAGGCCAAAACATCGAGGTTGGCGTGTCCAAGACGGACATTGGGTTTCACAGGGCACTTTACTCGCAACACAATTATCGACTCGTTTTCATCCAGGGATGAATGTATGCTGAAATTAAAAAAAAATATATATATGTGACCTGGTCTACGAAAAGGGAGCTAACGTGCGAAAACTTGTTTTCTGGGAAAAGCTGTTAAAAACAATCGTCAGTTTCTCGTTATCTCATTAATTGTTCTCCTTTTTTTTGACACCTAAGCCCCCTTTCCGTAGACCAGGTCACATGTACATACTATATGTATGATTACATTAACAACTCTTATGCAGGTTGGTTTTGGTAGAAATGGAACGCTCTACGCAATGGAGCATGGTCGAGTATATGTAACATGTGAGCAGTTGGATCCAAATTGGGATCACACATGGGTGCAGAGAAACTACGCTGGCCGTGAGGGACAAACGATATACAAGAAATTTTTCAATGTTATTCCAGAACCTCAACACCAACGCTTTCGGTTAATTGATGAAGTTTAAAATTTTTTTTAAAAATGTTGTATTAATATCATAATAAAAAAAAAAACTATAAGAACAAATTAAAATACAGTGTTGTTATTTTTTTAGTATAAGAGTTGTTGAATAATTTATAAGCTCCTATAAATTCGATTATGAAATTTTAAGAAGATTTTTATTAAAATTTTTTATTCCATCTTAAATATATATTTTTTTTTTTAATTTCTACTCTACAATGTTTGTTCATGTTATATATAGT
Source organism: Bactrocera tryoni (assembly GCF_016617805.1). Lineage (NCBI taxonomy): Eukaryota > Metazoa > Arthropoda > Insecta > Diptera > Tephritidae > Bactrocera > Bactrocera tryoni. Next base: position 12,285,171 of record NC_052500.1, read on the forward strand.
TTTTTAATGCCAATTAGAAAATTATAGTAATAATATATAATGAATCTTATTATTAAATGCATTATTCATAATATTATTTTCCTTTTTTCAGAGAAACGTAATAAAACAAATTTCCGATATTTAATAAAATTTGATTCTTCTTTAGAAATAAACCTAATTACTTGAAAGAAGTAAAAGCAACCCTGTAAACGGAAATAATATAGCGCACTTATTGGACTTTGACATAATGACAGCCCACATGGGCAGCCAACTTAACTTATTCCTTTCTTTCGTTCTTTCGTAAAATTTCAAGATGGTGAGTGGACGTCCGACGTCGTAGTGTGCTTGGCTGTCATAATTAACATATATATTTCATAAAAAAATATCCATTAAGCAGAGCAAAGTTTCAAAGTAAAAATATTTTATTTATAAGTGGTGTAAAAAAATGAACGGAACAAATTTTATGTTGATGTGTGTATTTAACCTCAAAATGCAATTGTGACAGCCAATGTAAACTTTGCCGATGTATTTTACAAACCAAACACGTGTGCCCTGGAAATAAATAGTTATTAAAAATGTATATTTGTAGTCGAACATCAAAAGGAAGAAGACCAGAAAGCTGCGTGGTCATGTGAGCCATGGTCATGGTCGTATTGGCAAGCACCGTAAGCATCCTGGTGGTCGCGGTAATGCTGGTGGTATGCACCATCACCGTATCAACTTCGACAAATACCATCCTGGCTACTTCGGCAAAGTTGGTATGAGAAACTTCCACTTGCGTCGCCAACACAAATTCTGCCCAACAATCAATTTGGACAAATTGTGGTCTCTGGTCGGTGCTGAAAAATTAGAGGAATTGCAAAAGGAGAAGAGCAACAAAGCCCCTGTCGTAGATTTGGTGCAATTCGTAAGTTTTTTTTGTTCACTATTAACGTAAATAGCAGTTTAATTTCTGTTTAAAATGAAGATACATTCTAAGGCGTCGGGCGGACTGAATGCGACCGTACAATTGCTCTCCCCATGTAGCGAAAGCCTTTCAGATTAAACAGAAATTTACTCGTTAAAAATACATTATACTGTCTTAGATTGTAGTATTTCTATACAATTTATTGAATTATTTTACTTCCTCTTTAAAGGGTTACTACAAACTTTTGGGTCGTGGACATTTGCCCAAGCAGCCCATCATTGTTAAGGCCAAATATTTCTCAAAGAAAGCTGAAGACAAAATCAAGAATGCCGGTGGTGTCTGCTTGTTGAGAGCTTAATTTTAAGGTAAACATTGAAAATAGTTTGATTAGTTTTTCAAACACAATGACGATTTAGCAAATGCGTCAGACTTTTGCTGAATGAATTTTGTCTACCATAACTGAACTGAGTTTTTTTGAAATTAAAAATTTATTTCAGTAATTAAACTTGGACTTTTGTTATGGATTTTTTTCTTTTATATATTTTAGGTCCTTTCCAATTTACGTGTGACCATCAAACATGTACGGGTTTTATAAGTAATAAAAAAATTATAAAAATAGAAAATTTGTGTTTTTATTGGAATATTTGCTTAGTTTAATATGCAATACTTCATATAAATAAGCAATAGTTTAATTCTGTACGGGTATATATTTAAAGACGCCGTGTCTGTTTAGTCTACAAAAACTTAAGGAATTGTCCTAGGGTTGCCCCTTTTTTGGCTTAAGATTTAGCTTGTGCTTTCCTCAGGTAAAGGAAAATCCATGTGACGTTTAGAATCTTTTGAAGAAATAAATTAAATTTATCACTTTCTTAAACAGTATTAAAAACTAACGTTTTTGTGTATGTTTTAAAGGAATTCTGTTTTTAATTTTCATATTCAGAAAATGTATGCACATGAAATACATTGTAAAGTATATTCCATACCTACTTAAATTATGTTCCATTCCATGTGGATTCCATTTGACGTACTACTTTTAAACATATATTTCGTATTTCTACTCTGGCAATGCTAAGTTTTTGGCAGAACAAAAAAGAACCCAAAAAGTTTTCATCGGTTCACCGAGATTTTCACTTTCTGGTGTATTTAATTTCTGTTGACCATTTGCGCTTTATAGTTACTCAAGGGCAAAATCCAAATCAAAACCTTCAAAATATTGTCAGTGATTACCAAAAAAGGATGAAAATCGACTCTTTTGACGAGTAGGCGCAAAAAAAGCTGGAAGTGTGTGGAAGTACCGAATCAACGACGGAAACCGTCTGTATGTAAGTGTTGTGCAGCAGTTGCAAAGAGCAGTGTAGAACGGAGCGCTAGTGGAAAGAGGTAGTAAATTTATCCGCTGCGTTTGTGGGGGGCAAACGGTGGATGAGTATACAGCCGCAGCGACACCAACAGCAGTCGTCGCAATAAAAGAAGCAGCAGGAAAAGCGCGGAGCAGTGACAAAATTGCGTCCGAAAAATGCGAAAGTAAAGAAAAAGTGAAATTCCGAAATTGGAATTAGTAGCGACGACAGACAACGACAAACGAAAAAAGATCGTGGAAGGATGATAGCATGAACAAGGGAGAAAAAGTGATATAGAGTAGGAGTCAAAGACAAAATTGCAGAAAATGTAAAAAAAAATCATTGTGAAATGAACAACGAATGGAATACCATTGTTGAAGTTACGAATCGGCTAGCTAATTAACACTTTGCTTTTTCATTAAATGCAAATCTTTGCCGCGCGGCAATTGCATGCTACTGCTGTAGGTAAAAGGGGAGAAAAATACATACATACATAGGTGCTGTCATATATTGTTGCGCGCTTGCTTACCACATTCGCCCTTGCCTCGCCTACGTCACAACCAAGTGAACGCACAGCACCACTAATTGTGCTTTCGCGCTTTAACGCATTATTTCTGTAGAATTTTCATCGCATTTGTTGAAACGTTGCTTTGTTTGATGAAATTATGTTGAAATCGTCCTCTAATGCACAGGAACTGCGGCTGTCCCGACCAGAGAGCACAGTACCACAATCAACAATTACATCGGCAGCCGGCACCATGGACACATTGAAAACATCATTCCTACCAAATCTGGCAATGGACGGCGGAGTTATTACATCGGCTAGCTTTTGCCCGATGTGTGGGCAACAATTTGAAAGACCTCAACATGCCCAGGAGCATATGCAATTATGCCATGGCATATCGGCTGGCATGATTGGCGGCGGCGGTGTCATTGGTGGTGGCGGTGCAAGTGTAGGTGTGGGTGGTCTGTTGTTGAGTGGTGTTCCACAACCAAATGCACCTGTCACTGACCCCATGAAAATCGAGTATCCCTGCATGAGTTGTGAGGAGAAATTTGGTTCAGCGCAAGAACTGGACGAACACCATCGTATAATACATCAATCAACGGCGTTCTTGGCACGTTGTATGGCATGTGGCATTTACGGCATTTCATCGGTTACGCTGCACGAAGGTGATGAGTTTAAGTGTATGCATTGTGGCTCCGTTAGCACCGCATCAAATATGACTGCGCCTCAGCAACCACCCTATATGGATCAACCTGAACCTCCGCAAACGCCAGAGGAAATGCCTTCTATACCGCCTGAGGAAATGAATACTATACCACCGGATGAATTGAATTCTAGACAGAACCAACAGCAGCAGCAAAGACAACAACAGGTGCAGCAGCAACAGCAGCATCAACAACAGGTGCAACAACATCAGCAGCAGCAACAGCAACACCAACAGCGACAACAACAACCAGATTTGCTTGAAGGCCAGCGGCAGCCACAACCTGATTTGCTCGATCAGCAGCAACAACAGGTGCAACAGCAGCAGCAGCAACAACAGCAACCGACGCCGCCACAGGCAAATCAACAGCAACAGCAAGCAACTCAATTGAAAGTACCGCCCTTAACCGTAAAACTAAATAAAAATAGCAATGGCAACACCGAAGGCCATCCACATGTGATAATCAAGGAAGAACCTCTTGGCATTAGCGATGGTAATGGTGATATAGAGCAGGCCTCAGTGCCGGTGTATACTATCCAGCAACCGGCTGGAGCTACCAGTGTTGTAGTTAGCACAGCAACTGCCACCGGCGCCGCAAATGCGACAGGCACAACGTCAGCAGCAGGCAGTACCACAGCAGCCACCCCTGCAGCAGGAAATAAAGTGCGTCATAAATGTCCAGAATGTCCGAAAACCTTCAAAACGCCCGGCACATTGGCAATGCACCGCAAGATACACACAGGCGAAGCAGAGTAATCATTGCACATTCATATTATATGTTAATTTTTATAACAATTTTATTCTTGTTTATGTAGAATCGCTTTGAACGAAATTTCTAATAATCGAAATCGTGAAATTGATTGGTATTTTCTAAAATGCATAAAAAGCCCATTTGAAATTTCGAGCATTGCGTATTCTGTATGTCTTAAATGTTCAATTATTAATCTAGATGTTTGTTTCGACAATTGTGATATTTATTAACTAATTTTTATTCTGTTTTCTATCTGTTAACCAAAACCAAAAAATAAAAATCGTCGTTTGCGCCCACGCAGCGTCACGCCCAAAGAACGTCCCTACACGTGCTCCTACTGCGGCAAGTCATTCACCCAATCGAACACCCTCAAACAGCACACGCGCATTCATACAGGTGAGAAACCCTTTAGATGTGGATATTGTGGCAGGCAATTCACTGTAAAGGACTACCTGAACAAACATTTAACAACTCACACGGGTGAGAGAATATAGTATATTTTGCAAAAATCAATCAACCAATCAGTCAGTCAATCAATCAGCTCAACTCAGTTCAATTCAATCAATCAATCAGTCAAATCCACTCAAACCACAAAACCAATTAAAAATCAAACCACAAATTCAAAACCAAAAAACAATTCAAACTATTCTCAGCTCAGCTAAATGCAGTGTATTTTTTAAATACGTTAATCTAAAGAAAAACAAAACAAAAATATCTAGAAATTCAAATTCCATAACTAAATATTTATTTTGAATGTGATTTATTTTCATTTAAACTAGAAAGCTATTGCAAATTATTATTGCGCGCACGTTCATGACAAACAATAAAATTCCATCTCATTGTTTGCTCATTTTTATTGCAAAAACAAAAAAAAAAAAAAGCAAAAAACTAAATAAACCAATGTGATGGCCAATAGAAGCGCAAAAAAAGTTTATAAATAAAAAAAACATTTCGAAAGTAAATAGTATACTAAAATTTGTTACGAATTGTGTATATTTACCAGCATATGACACTAGATTTTAGAAGTCACAGAAATTTTCATGATTTTCAAACACATTCTTGATACAATTGACATATTTGTTCAGCTTGCTTTACAATTACCTATGCTTATATTTATATTTATACTTTCTTAATGCGCAATTACATAAGTGTAAGCACAGTGAAAGATTTGTGAAATATGGTGTTTAAATATGTAATAATAAAACAAGTTAAAAAGTAAGAATATTAGCATTATATATTATATATTTTATTCGGCAAATTTTAAATAGTAAATATTACTTAATAACCGCACCCTTGCAATAGAAGTTTTTAGTGTTTAAAACAATAATAATAATACCTTCAATTGGCCATCATAGCAGCGCCGCTGTGATCACATTCAAGCAGCCGCATCTGTGATCATTTCTAAGCACTCGCTTGTAAACATAAGTATAAATAGTTATTTGTCCGCCTATTGCCACTAAGCCACCACCCACATCACAACAATTTCGCATTTTCCTCCATCTCATCAAACGTATTGTATTGTATTTATTGTATGATTACAAAAGCAAAAAAATCATCTTGAATTTTTTTTAATAAAAAATTTCTGCTAATGCCATAGCCTAAAATTTTGATTTGTTGAACTGTTTGTAATTTTGTTATTAATTATTATTTGTTATAGTTTGTTACATTTGTTAGTTCAACAAATCATTGGTCATGGCCACGCAGCTGACTGCATATACATATTATATTTATCATCTATAAATATGGCTAATGTTTATATTTTTCCTTTTTCTATCTGTATCTATTTTGCTTACATCGGCTGCAAATATGCAAATGAATATGAATTTGATGCAGGTGAGAAACCGTTTAATTGTATCTACTGTGAGAAACGTTTCAGTGTCAAGGATTACCTCACCAAGCATATACGCACACATACTGGTGAAAAGCCATACACCTGCCCCTATTGTGACAAGCGTTTTACACAGCGCAGCGCGCTAACGGTACACACGACCAAGTTACATCCACTCTAGGGAAGACCGATTGGCAAGGGTAGCCGTGGCCGTTTGTTAACATAGTCTTCGCTAAGTGATAAGATGGTGCCGACGGCTGGTGCCGGTGCAGCCGAGACATTGGCGAGTGCGAAGACAACAACTGTGACAGCAGCAACAGCAACAGCAACAACAACTAATACAAATCATACAACTGCAACAATCAATTTATCAATTAATCAGCCACAACAACAAGAACCACCACAATTACAGCAACAACAACAACAATCAGAGGACGTGACAACAAACAAAGAACTCGACTTTGTACTGCATTCGATCGGCTTGTAGCGTTAAACATGTTCCAGCCAATTGCAGTAGGGGCCACGGCGGCAGTTGATAATGAAATGAGCGCGCAATTGGAAATGCAACAAAAACAAAACGATAAAACAAAGAACAAATCGCCAAGAAATCTATAAAGAATTATAGAAAGTTAGTAGAAAAAGTGATAACGCCAAACAAAAAAAGGACTTTATTTTCGGCGGCGTTGCTAAAATGAAAAAAGACGGAAACGCAAATTAAAACAACAATATAGAACAAACACAATCAGCTGTAACTAAGTAAAGGCGAATGCCGGTTAATTATGTGTAATGATGTAAGTGTGAAATACCAAAATGACAAAAAATCAAATGCAAATGAGGACATGTAAACAGCAACAAGAAAAGTTAAAACGAAAAAACAAAAATTATTTAATATACATATATACATATAATCTATTAGTGCTAAAGTTTAGTGAAAATGTGGGACTACCACCGTCTAATTGTACGAGTAGTTTATTAAATGCAAAGTTCAAATATATACATACATACATATACACATATATTTGAACTTTTTAACATAAAACTAACCTAAATCTAATGTTTAATGTTTCAGGTTTTTATTTTTAATTTTTGTAATTTATAAAAAAAGTCATATACATATATGTACATATGTACATATAAAACTAAACATTTTTATAGTGCATTATTGCTTGTTTCGTAACCGAGCTGTGTTGATATCCACTTAAAATTGTCACTTTTTGAATAGTGCATTGCTTGCTTGTTTATTGTATATTTTTTGTGATTCTTATGAGCATTTTATATATGTGGTTTTTTGAAAAAAAAATTATAAACATGTATACATATTACATATGTATATTTAAAAAAATTTGCTTGTGAAACGAATAATCGATTTGAGTAAACAATTTAAAATTTATCAGTTTATTAAAATTATGAGGTAAATGCAATTTTTTAAATAATTGCTGTTATTTTAAATTATTTTTTCTTAAATATTAAAATTGACTTCATAAATATTAAAATTGTTTTTTAAATTTTAAAATTAATTTTATAAATATTAAACTTGACTTCATAAATTTTAAAAGTAATTATATAAATATTAAAATTGACTTCATAAATATTAAAGTTAATTTATAAATATTGAAATTGGTTTTATATACATTAAAATTAATTTTATTAATAATAAGTTCTAATTTATGTTTTTTGAATACCGCTTTTGTAAAAAAAAATTATGTAATTTTAAAATTTTAACTCCACGCACGCACAAATTTTTACAATGTAAAAGCAGCATTACATAATTGTATAAATATATTGTCTAACATATTTATGAACCATTTCGAGACATTAAAATACTGAATAACATTTTTTTTTCGTATCATGAAAAATTAATTTTGTATTATATGCGTTAAATTTTTTTTTATAAATTCTGTAAATACTTTACTTACTTTTATTATGAAAATGTAAAAAAAATTTGTTTGATGTTGAGAACATCTTTTTAAATGTTTAAAAATGTGTTGGTCATATTTTAAGTACATTAAGCTATTAATGCCTTTTGACGACCTAAAACTCAAAAATTAGACCTGAGCATCATTTTCCGTCTAAGAAACGTTCTTACGATTTTTACTGCAAAGCTATAACTTTTTAGTTTATTTTTTTTGTTGTATTTTTATTGTTTTATTTTTTTTGTTTTATTTTTTTTTTTTTTAAATTAGTAATATGTGAGTGTGTATGTATGTATTTATTTTATTTAAAGCGTTTTTGTTTTGCTTTGCTTCGAGAAATTATGTTTAAAATATATTTTAACCTTTTTTTGAATATCCGTTTAACAACGACTAAGAAATTAAACAAAATAGCGTGACAAATTGCAATTTTCAATTCGATCTGCATCAACATTAACCCAATTAATCCAATATTTGTCTCTTGTTTAGCACATGTACAGAAAAAAATTTAGTATAATTGTAAAAAAATGTTTGTATATTTTTGTTTTCTCAAAATTTTTTGTATTTTTACTCTTATAATTTTAGTGATATTTTCAAGTGGAATATTAAATATTTTTTTATGCGCATTGACTGTAATGATACATACACACATACATATATATTTACATACTTACAAGTAAGATTTTATTTTAATTTCTTTTCCCACAACAGAGCGGGATCTCTGCTGGTTTTAAATACATATATTTTTTTTTTTACTTTGCTCTTTCACATAATTTTTCATATTTTAAAGTTACATAATTTTAAAGTTAGTATCTTTTATAAAACGTAGTTTGATAAAAAACAGAAAACAAATTATTAAATTATTGTGTTGAACATTTTTGTGTCTACCATTTTGATATTTGTTACATGCCTTGCGTATTTTTTTACCATACATAACGTACTATTTTTATTTTTAAAAGTTTCACATTATTTATGAATTTTATTACGAAATAGTTTCTAAACACTTGTGCGTATATATTTTTCACATTTTAAGTTTATATAAGTTGTAGGAGAAAAGCAATGAATTAAGATTATGTAATAAATGCAATTGTAACAGCTTTACACTAAACCACAAAAACAAATAAAATAACAAAACCGCTTGCGACAGCATACTAATCGGCGTGCTTGCGTTATAATTTTACGCAATGTGCAATAAATGCAAATAGCTACATATATACATATATATATATACAATATATACACACATAAAGAAAAAACAACAATATTTGTAATTTAGTCTATAAGTGAAATTTTAAATGCAACAAAACTAACAAGTCAAAAACAGCAACAAAATACCCTTAAAATACACTAAAAATACGAATAACTATCATTGAGGAGCGATGATAAAACGAACATTACTACTAACATGCAAAAACAACAACAGCAACATATAAACATATACAGACAGTGTAACAGTAAATAAATTAAATTAAATCAAAAATCAAAAAATAAAGAAAAAACAACAAAAACAGTAGATTGTGAAACTACAACCAACCATTTTATGTAAATTTATACACTCGTAGCACAATGATTGCATAAGTTGATACTAATAAACAAAACTAAGCAACAACTTAAACTCAACTAACATTAAAAGAAAACTGCAACATATTATGTAAACTATAATATATTTATAATCACAAAAAACAAAAACATGTCACTTGTGGGCAGGCGAACAAAGTGAGCAAGTATGAAGCAGAAAAAACACCTTTTAAACAAAAGTTTAACGAAATTGTAATAAATTCTGCAATTAGATTACATATGTTAAGCTTACAACTATTTTAATATATAAGTAAATAATAAAAACAAGACAAAAAATAAAACAAAGCTAGTTAAAGTCTAAGACTCACAAGAAATTTGCAAAGAAAAAACAGTTGCGCGTAAAAAGTCTTTCAAAATCGATTTTTAATTGTCAAATGTATGAAATAGCAGTAGAACGCAATCGATAAAAAATTAAACTTAAACAAAAACACCAAAATCAGACTAAGAACAAACGCTTTTGTATAACTACCTAAACCTGCACCAATTTACTGTCAGAAATTAAGCATTAAAACCAAAAACAAAACAAAACAAAAAAAGAACAAAAAAGACAAAAACAAAGAAAGCAAGGAAAAATGTAAAATTAAGGCAAAACAAAGAAAGCAAAGTTAAATGTAAAATTAAAGCAAACACAAAGAAATGAAAATAAAAAATTTAAAGCAAAAAATAAATAAATTTAAGCAAAAGTGAACATAAGCGCAATCCAAGCACAATTAGCGCCAATTCAATACCCTTTGAGTTGATCGGCCACCAGCGGCCTACCATGCAGTACGCAAAAACCTAAAAACACAACAAATTTCTTTATACATACATATGACAATTGATTTCGACCATTTAAAAGCCATTTGTCGTAAATTTGTAATTATTTTATGTGCAAACGCAGAACAAAATGAATAAATTACCAAATTTTAGATTTCACCTTTAAATGTATATTAGCGTTATGTAAAATTAAATTTAAAAAAACAAAACATACTTGCAGAACGAAACTAAAAACACTTTTGCACATACATAATTATGATTATAAATTGTATATTCAAAAATCATTGTAAAACGAAGTGCAAGAAGCAAGCAAATAATTATGTGTGCGACTCTACTTCATACGAAAGTGCGAAAAAATACAATATAATAATAAAATATAATAAATAAATGAATAATATATAAACAAAAGAACAATTAACAAAATGAATGAATGAATGTACATGTAAAAGATGTGCGAGCAATAATTTAATAAAAATATTTCAGTAGAAAAGAAAAATGCATTATTTTTATTATTTTCAGATTTTTGGAACACCCTGTGTTAAGTAAAATGTGTTGCCCTATTATTTGGCCGGCACTGTTTCATTGACGCCTTAAAGTATGCAACATATTTCGTGCATTTTTCACGGCCGCCGCTTGCTGGGCAGTTATGCGCGCCTGGTGCAATGTGGCATTTTTCAGAAACAGAAATTTGTGCCGCTGCCGGCAGAGCGCAAGCAGCGCAGCCTGCAACTACACTGTGGCGCAAAGATAAGCAGTTTAAATGCGATTTTACGCATAAAATGCTTGTTTTAAAGAAAAATAAATTGATTTTATGAATTTTGCGTATTATCTTGGATATAATTAAATTATTTTGGTAAAAATGTATATAAAAATAACGCAATATACTTACTTTTATTGAGAAATTTTTGTTTTTTATCAGTAAAATAACCGTTTTTTATTTGTATTTTATTGTTTATTTATTTTTAATGCTTCAATATTTAATTTCATCATGTTTTACATACTTTTCGGTATTTATTTATATATATATGCTTACATAAATACTTACAATATGCTTGTAGGTATTTTACATCTTTGTTATCATTTTTGCTATAAATATTTATATGCTAATTAGGTATGTATGTATCTACATGGTGGCCAACATACATATGCAATTTTTACAATGCTAAATAAGTGTATATATATGTATGTATATATGTAAGTAGGTAAGCAACTATGAGTATGTTTTAATGATGTTGTGTATAAAAAAATTATGTTTACATATGTAAATATGTACAAATGTATGATGAACTTATATTTTTAACAAACAAATTTTGTTACGTAAGGCATAATATTTTTTTTAGAGAATAGACAAACATAAGAATTTTAAACAGTTTAAAAAAAATGTATGTTTAATTAAAATATGTATACTATTTTTCAAAACTGGTTAGTGTTTTGTTTTTTAAATGATCGGTAATAACTGGGAATATCTATTTAATTTAGCATTTTTTGCCGGTTTCAAAATATTGGATTATTAAATATATTTGCATTAATCGAAATAAAATGTTATTTATATTTTAATATCGAAAATATTATTATATACTATATTGTCGAAAAATAATATTAATTATATACTATATAGACCAAGCTAGCTGGTTTTGTATACAAAAAAAGTAAAGAAGGGTAAAAATCAACGAAATAGAAAGTTGAAATAGAAAAACGAAATTCCTGTGGTCGGGAAGGGGAGGGTTGTGATTGAATTTTCAAAGGAGGGAAACGGTTTATGTCGATTTCCGGCAAAACTACGAATGCTACAGAAAAACGCAATATCGCAATGTTGTAGGCAATGAAAAGATCTATAACTTTTACATAGAGACTTTTTTCATATAACCTCAAAATTTATGTGAAAAATTAAAAAAACACTTTTTTGCGTTTTTATTTTTATCTGGAACAAAAAAATAGTTTTTTTTTCACGAGATTTAGTGTGAACTTAGTTTCTTATTTCCGAAATAATTTTTTTTTTATAATTTAAATATTAAGGAGGAAACATTACTTCGACCTAAAATCGAAGAAAAATTCAATTTTCAAAGTCACAAAAAGTCTTAAGTATGTGCTTAATTTAATTTTTAATTTTGTTTTAATATAATTAATTTTACTATAATTTAAAAAAATATTATTGTTAAAAAAATAATTAAAAACATGTATGTTTGGTAAAATAAAAAAAATGTTTAAGAAAAAAAGTATTAAAAAAATGATATTTGTTGAAATTAAAAAAATATGTTTAAAAAAATATTAAAAAATGTATGATTGTTAAAAAAAATATTTTTCAGAAAAAAAATATTAAAAAATTAATAAAATGGGCATCACATACTTATTTTATATATGTACATATATATGTATATGACTATATAAATATAATTCTCCTATACACAAATCCATAGTTGCATTTAACTTTATGTACATACATATGTATGTATGAGTATAATGTTTCTTTCATAGTTTCTAACTTAAATAATATAATGTATGCCATTATATAATGTATAGTATGTATGTTTATAATTCATATATTTTACTGCTTCTCCCGCTACGACCTTTCGAAAATAACTACTTTTAGTAACTTAAGACATAATTATTATTATTATTGATTTTTTTTATATAATTTCTTTGCACATATTTTCAGTTTTCTTCCTAAACTGCTATCACACTTTTAAAGAAGAAAATGTCAACGTTATGCATTTTCTCTGGCCCAAATATTTTGTAATGGTATTCGTGAGGTTTTACAATTTTTATTTTTTTTTTTGTAGATTTTGGATTTTTTTCTAACTCATCAACTGTAAAATGCCTATTTATCTACACAGTTTGATTTGCAGTTTGTTGTTTTTGCTTTTTTATTTTTATAATTTTTTTGTTTTGGTTTTTTATTGTTATTTTTTGTTTTTGTTTTTTATTGTGATTTTTATTTTTCTTCATAATAGAGTTTTGCTACTTCCTGCTTGCTTGGACTCTTTTTCGTTTGCTTTTTAGACTATTGCATACATTCGTGTATATTTTTCAATGATTATATAATATATGTATGTATAGATTTTTTTTTGTTTTTTTTGAAAATCTAACTATGCATGACTTCATGTGTGTATATTGATCTCTGCTTCGTCTATTATTATTCTCCAGCATTCGTTTTTGTATATGACACCAATGTAAAGTTATTTGTTTTTGTTTTTGCTTTTTGGTATGTACGGCTAAAAAGTGTGGGTCTTAACATTTAACCAAACCAAGTTGCTGCAGCACTTCTACTCAAAAACTTTATCGTTCTCTATGTATATTTTAATGTCTGTACAAATCTATGTATGTATAATAGTTCATATTTGTATGTATATATGTATGCTAAATGCAAATTTAACATTTTTTGATTATTTTCTATGAGTATTTCAACTAATTAGTTATATTTGTATGTATGCATGTATATATGTAGATTTGAATAATGCTTACTGTGCGTATTTTCAATACCTGCACGGTTTCCAACTAAGCTACATACATACATAAATCAGTATGCCACTTATTTTATTTTATTTTTTCAAATTAGTTTTGCTATTTTTGTCGCCCTTTACGCTAAATACGTAAATTTGTAGGTATGTACATTAACTAACTTCTTTATGTATATATGTATGTCTGCAAATATTTTGTTTTTATTCAATACATTCATATTTGCCCACAGTTGCGGTCTAAATTTGTTCAATATTTACAATATTTTTACACTTAGTGGACACTTCAGAATTGTACGCTTTTTTGTTTGGGCTCGACCTTGGGATACTATAATGCAAATCTTTAATTTGATCTTAACAAAACAAACAAATTAAAGGGCTCTAAATTCTTCCGAATACTTTAAATGAGAATGAGAAACTTCAATTACTAATGGGTGATCCAAGTACAAGGTACTATTTTCAATAGCCTTCTTTTGACAGATCACGCGTGAGTCGTATCAAGCTGTCATGTTATTATTGTTCAGTATTGTTAGGCACTTCATCATGAAAAGACTTATGCCTGAAGAATGTTCACAAATTGTTCAATTTTATTACGAAAATTCACGTTTTGTAAAGAATGAGCATATGAGATCCATTTCTGGCTCAATGGGTATGTAAACAAGCAAAATTGCCTCTTTTACGGCGAAGAGCGATCTGAAGAGATTCAAAAGCTGCCATTTCTTCCAGAAAAAGCAACGGTTTGGTCCCTATTTCTTCAAAAATGATGAGGGTGAGAAAGTAACCGTCAATTGCGAACGTTATCGCGCCGATGAGCTTACAAGAAAAGACATTCCATCAGGATGGGAATGAGCAAGGGTTTCCCGTGTCTTGGTGGAATCGGACGCGGCTCTATGGGGTAAGAGCTCAGAAAGCGTTGGTCAACATCCAGCAATTGTAGGGTTGCGTGAGCCTTCTAGCTTAGAGTGGAACGTAAAAGGTCCATGTAACTGCTATCTCTTAGCAAAGCTCACATCACCGCAATGATAAGTGTCTAACTTATCAAATTTGCAATGCGGAAGATGAGGTGGAAACATACAGACGCCTTCTCCACCACTTTTGCTAGGCCAAGGTTGAATCATATCGGTTGCCATATATTTTACGAACCCGATGAATTTGCCGCCTCATTTAATTTGCGGTAAGCTCTAGACGTTTTGTCGAATTTCTACCACGTGGTGTACGTATTGCCTTCATATGGTGTGTTCGTAACAATAATGATAAAAAAGCTTGTAGATGGTGTTATTGTTAAGGCTTTTGTCTAGTTCTCATTAGGGTAGGGTTCAAGTTCTTTGTCATTGAGGTCATCTAACAGTAGATCGAACAAATTTGTTGACTGGGTTTCGCTGGGCATGCGAAGAGGTGGTTAGTGTCATACGGCGACTCATTGCCCGCTGAACATGTATTTGGATGTCGGGGTCGATTCTGGATAAGTACGAGTTTTACTTGCTACAATTTCCAGAACGAAGTTGAGCGTGGGTCACTCTAAGTTCTCAGGGCAACTTGTTGTTGCTGTAGCGGCAGAAAACATTCCTGAAGTAATTTCGACCATTTCCACGGCCGTCAGGTCTAAGTAACCGGAACGGACCCGGATTTTTATCCGGACAAGGACTGTTAATTCGGCACTATATATCGAAATTCCTCCTCCTTTTGTGGCAACTAGAGCTCCTCGTTTGTAATGGCTGGTGGTTTGATATCTAGTACGAAATTCACTGAGAGGGTGTCGGTGAAGATATCGATGGCTTCACTGTGAATGGCGGTCAGTTCGTGTCTAAAGTTAATTGCGTTCGAAGTCTGGTTGGCTTATGGGACGATGTCGTCGACGTAGTAGTGGATAGAGCTCTTGATGTTACCAGGAAGTGGCTTCGATTCAAGCAGACGACTGCAGGGATGGTTTCTGTGAAAAACATGCTCATTGCTCAATGAAATCGTTTTTTTACTGAAAATTAATAACGTTTCTGGGATATTTAGACACGGTTCCCGGAGCTGGAGCAACAAAAATAGCTGCTGGTGGATTACAGCTACCAAGATGGTCCTAAAAAGTAATTCCTTTTTATAAAAAAAAATTTGGCGAGAATGAGCCAAGCTTCAGAAATTAAAAAAAAAAATTAGATAGTGTAAATAAATTTAGTTTTATAAGAAAGCTGTAAGATAAAAATTTTGATGACCGAGAAACGTTGGATGAAAACATTTATATAAATAGATTTTAAAGATTTTAAAAAAAGATTAAAATTAAAAACTAAATTTATTTGAAAAACAAAAAATGTTCAAATGGTTGCATATCTCAAGGCGGCCAGTTTTACAAAAAATATTCAAGCTTCGAAGTACTATATGTTTTAATTAAGCTTCGTGCCATGAAGCTTTTTTTGGAAGCTTATTTACAAAACTGTATTTTTGAATTTGTAATTTTTTACTTTTAAAATTATGCAACAACTGGTGTTTTTATGAACTCTGTATAATCATTCTTATTCAACAAATTTAACAACATCGCGTCTATAATTATTTTTTCCACTTTATTTCATATTATTTGAATTATTTTTCAGCTTGATGCAGGAGCTAGAGCTAGTATTGATTTTTTTCAATTTTGCTTAAAAAATTATATGGTAAAAATGGCATTTTTCGCAATACACTTACATACAGACATATGTATATGGATTTCTAACGAAAGAGAGCGCACTAAATTGTGCTCTGTTCACACATATACAGTTCACATGTAGATATTACGACTATAAGCTCCAATTTTACAACTGATTTGAGTACTTTTTTGGCTTTTCAGTTAAACTGCGCACACACATACATACTATACATGTGTGTGTGTGTGTGTGTGCATGCGCAGGGTTCACTACTTATTGTGTGTAATGTTTAAAGTATTATCTGCGCTTTATCATAGGACTAATAGTATTTGAAGCTCTCATTAAACCCAATGCGCCGCTCAAATTAGGCTTCGGCTTCAATTACATACAGACATCAATAGCTAAGCATTTTACAGCGAAGTTTGTGCAAAAATTGTGTTGGAAAAGGCAAATTATAGTAACTATACAGAGACTAAAAGCCGAAAAGCAAAGTTGAGGAACCAAATTAAAGCGAGTTAGTTGGTAATGGTAGTTTTCGCTTTGGAAAAACGCTTGCTGCTGGAAAGTATACCTCATTACTGTTATTTCTTTATTTATGCTTTTACTATACTACTGGTTATACTACATTACTGTTATTTCTTTATTTATATATATACTACTATACTACTGGTTATACTATAATATGTAGGCTATATACAGGCGCTTCGTCTTGGTAGGGGGACAAAAAGTTTGCTGCTTTCTAAGCTTTCAATTTTTTTCAGTAAATTTTCATTTTCGTTAAATTGTTAGTAAATTTTTCTACAGCATTTACACATACATACATACATTTTAAGTCAACAATTTTAGGTTTCTTATGCTAAATGTTCATCTTCTACTGTAAGTTTGTGCATTTTGTTTTGAGTTTTTAAAAAGTGCTTTAGTTACCGTAACAACTTTCAAAAAATCATTGTAACTTTTTTGTCTTCAGCACAATTCTAAAGTAAATGTTTTCACTGTTTTCTACAGAGGTGGGCTTCGCTCTTTATTATTATATTGTAGCACTTCCTTTTTATTAATGTTATTTTATTTCATTTACCGTTATTATTATTTTTTATTGTAAATCATATATTAGTAGTGTTTTTAAGCTTATTCGTATCATACATTTTGCTTAATATTTCGTTTGTGTGCAGCAAATAATAAAAAAATATAATTTTTTATATTATTATCTTTCTTCTATTTGATTTTAAAATGACTTGGCGAAAATTAATATAAAAAAATAAGTCAAAGTAAAAGAAGGAAATTCGTATTCCTATAGAATTTCGGTTCTCAAAAGTGCCTTTTCTTCCAGAGAACAGTGGGAAAAGGGCGAGGTGGACAGGGACGCAGGGTTAAGCATCTATACGAATGGGTTCAAACTAGATAATCGAGTGGGAAGTGGTGCCTTTTGACAACAAAATCACCTTCCGTCTACCAGACCACTGCAGTGTCTTCCAAACGGATATTACAGAAATTAAAGGAAGGAAGTTTTCTTGTTCTGAAAAGGTGTTTTCACAACAAGGAACATATTTATATATACCGATAGTCAAGTGGCTTTAAAATCACTAAAGTCTTTTAGGATTTTGTAGAAGATTGTGAAAAGTCACTAAACTTGCTTAGGGTTTCATATAAAATGGTGAAGGAATACCTTGATCTCTTATTGGACATCTTATTTCACGATAAACCTGCAATGGAGTCCAGGTCATAGTGATATTCCTGGTAAGCAGATGAATTAGCCAGATCACCCTACAATTAGATCCCGGAAAAAGAGTAAATTTACATGGACTATCGACAAATATGTTATAAACACAGCGGGGTCTCGGTGGAACCATTCTCTAACTTGTTCAACAAGCAGATATGCCAGCACACTACTAGTAACGTCATATAATGACTATTGTAGAAGCTATCGGGAGGTAAAAGAAGAGGAGATAATAAAACGGCCTCTATGCGAATGTAAAGCTCTGTATAGGAAAAAGGTCGGAATCATCGGTCGAGGGTCTCATGACGATATTTCAAAGGTTGCACAGATAAACTTTTTGTACTGTTGAACTTCATCAGAAGCGCGGAGTGTTTCAGCAAGAAGACGACAGAGTGAGAGTTATTAGTCCCGGTGGTTTCACAATGGGCATCCTAAAGGTCTAGTCTGGGTGAAATGCGTTGTCAGACAGGCACTCTATATACCTAAACAAGGAAATAGTCGAATTGCTTATGAGAGCTCGCGGAGCTGAAACTTATGAAAGTTCAAAACATTCGTAAGCTTTTCATACGCAAGCAGCTAATGAGCTTTCGTTTGAATGTAGAGTACAGAGGTGTTATTAGTTCCCGTGGTTTCACAATGGGCTTCTTAAAGGTCTAGTCTAGGTCCTACCTACCTACCTAAATAAGGAAATAGTCTAATTGCTTATGAGAGTGCACGGAGCTGAAACTTATGAAAGCTCAAAACTTTCGAAAGCTTTTCACATACAGAGAGCTAATGAGCTTTTGCTTAAATATGGAAAATAGCCGTAAATCCTTATTGATTTTAATCGACTTGCTTAATAATGTACTATTTGAGTTGGGAAACTAAAGTCCTCCACCGTATAATTTTGAAAAATTACTTAGATATATATTGGAGTTTTGCAGACTACAACATTTGGCTGTGCAACGAAAGTTTGGATCTAGGTTCAAGTACATTTTCGAAATGTTAGTACCCCAAAATTAGGCTCAGCTTGAAGTTGGCATTTATTTCATTGCCCTTTTAAGTTGCAAACAATTTTTTGGGTATGTTAAGACAGGATAACGAAGGAAAATCGATCATTTGAAAACTTATAAACTAAATATAAAGTTTTTGAAAAATATTATATATTTTGTTTCACTAGAATTAAATAATGCTAAATTGATAAACTTCTTAGTAAAAATTTTAGAAAAATGTAAAAAAAATTATATATGTATATATTTATATATACATAGCTAAAATAATAAAATACGTTATAACTGCTTACCTTCTGAAGCGTATTTAAATCTATATGTCTGTATGTACATAATGAATTTGTCAGCTATCAGATCTTTGGAAATAGTTCCGTTTTAGGTGCTTACAACATTTTTCAAAAACAAAAAAGGTATTAATCACGTGTCACCTTCAAAATCTTTTAACTTCATTTCTTATTATCACTTCACTCGATTTCATAATTTTTTACGATTTTTCTTTAACCACTTTGTCACGCTGCTTTCACACCCATGTTGTAGACTTTGTATTTCACTTCGAATGTGAGACGATTGAGTGTGAAATGGCGGAATGTGATAGCATTGAATGCGAAATGCCCGATATCTCGGCATCGGTCGGGCCCTCTACACTGCACACAGAGTCTTCGGGTGTGCGCGATGGTTCGGCTTCGGTGATTTCAATATCTTGATGATGCTTGTTGCTACGGTGTTTGGCACTTAGAGCCTGCAGTTTCCAAAAAAGTGAAAAAATAAGTAAAACAAAGTGATTATTATAGGTAAATATATGATTTTTTTTTAATTGAGTGATAGTTAATAAGTATGGACATCTATTAGGCGTACTGGCATTGTGCTGATATCATTTTTTTTATTTTGTATTATTAAAAGAGTTGAAGAAAAGTTGTGCGTTTACAAGATACGTATGTATGCAAAAACAAAAATATATATGTATGTATATAATGATGATATACAGTTAATACGAGCGCATGCTATTCGTGCTATTTCTACCTTCAAATCATTGAAATTATATATACATCCATGTATGGTATTAATGGGTGTTATAAGTGTAAAAACAAAATTTCAAATAAATCGTAGGAACCTGCATAATGATTTTTTTATTAAAAGGAAGCTATTTGGGAAGGGATTGTTCACATTTATGTACATATAAGTGATATTTGTTTTCTTACAAGGTATATTATAAAGATTTATACAGGTACATATGTAAAAAGAGGAAGTCAGTGTCGAGAGTGTGTGCTATGGTCGCAGAATTATCTTTATATCTTATCTTTAAAGGTGGTGTTGCCAAGCTACGATAAATAATTTATGTACCCACATAAGTTATATATTTTTTCAGTGTTTAGATGGAACATAGGACCGACACAACTTATGAGGATATTATTTTATATATTCTTGATACAAGAAGACTCTAAAAATTCATAAAAAAAGCATCGCAGCTTTAAACCTTGGTCTTTAAAACTCATTACTGGCTTTATGAAGTCTAGTATAACATAAAAATCTAAAGCAACACAGATTTTCCTATAGTTGTGTGTGAAAGAGAACACAGTTTGTTTCTGTGGCTTTGAAATGCAATGAAAAAGTGATATTTTTTTATTTTTTTAATTTAATTTCATTTACACTATCATTGAAATTAATATTTTATTTTATTTATTTTTAATTGAAACACGAAGTTTAGTCGGTATGTCACTTTAAAAACAATAAAATCGGCTGCTTTTTTATAAGCACAGTACAGCTAATTTGTTTTTACTCATTAAATGTAATAAATTAAAAACTATAATTATAATTAGATAATATAATTTAGTTTACTTCTGCTTACTAAAAACATAAAAAAAGCCAAATTGAAAAAAAAACCCGAACGAACGAAAAATACCGAAAAACAATTTAAGAAAGTATAGTGGTAAGGTTAGCGTGGTCACGAGTGTATATACAAATAATTTAGTTTAAAAGTTCTAGAGTTGCCTTTTAAAGCTTCTATCCCTCAATGGCCTAAATTTGGGGTTCCATACAGTCTTCTTTCGTTCTTCTTTGAGATTGATAGAAAGTATTTTCTGTTTTATTTGTATTATATAATGCAAAAGAAAACACGTTTCTGCACCCCCTAATACACTCTCCAACACACAACAACTCACAGCACAAAATTTTATAGAAAGATTTTTGGACCAGTAATATATACAGAGTACTCGGGCACACCGAACAGATTTACAATTATATTCACACATTTAAGAGCAGAACAGGAAAGTAAGGTGGGTTTAATGTGGGACAACAAATTTTCAGGTCAAGAAGTTAATTAAAATACGAGGGATATTGGGGGATTTTATTCAAATTTGTTAGCTACACAAGTAGGAGAGATTTTGACGATGTGTTTTGTTCGGTTCTTACCTTATCTTTGCTTCCTTTTTTCTACATGGTAACGAAATTGGTAACGAAAACATTTACGATAAATTAATAATGAACGTTTACAATTGAAAATGAATTGTTTACAAAATCAATACAAGAATTGGTATGCATGAAATCTCATTTATAAGCTAACTATGGGTAATACATATATGTATGTTTTATTATATATATTATATGTATGTGGGCTGTATAGACTATGTTTTCTGATATCATAACTTTTTGTATAAACAAACTGAATTTAAGGTTTAAGTAGGTTATGATTGTAATGCATGTAATTATATATGATAACCAACTGAATTAACACTAAATCGGGAATGAGGCTAAGCGAATGCTCAAATACTAAATTTTCTAATTCGCTAATTCCTGTTTTTAAATATGTATATATTATATAATATATATGTATATATACAAATCGATGTAGAGATTATACATATACACTGATTTTGGACTCAGTAACTTTAAATCTGTAATAATGTTTGCAAATTATGGCGAATTTTCAAACAAATACTATTTATAGTCAAAAATAAGGGTGTATATATATGTATTTTTAAATTTCTTGTTAGACATTTTCCTTTTTAGGCATGGTGTGTGTGCTTTATGGCTAGAGGTTTCTGAATTATATGCAAAGCTTACTTGTAACGAGAAGCGACGATGTCCAGCTTTCCGTCCGCCACGTCGTTTACTTATATGCGGATTGTCTTGACGTAGGGTTTTATTCTTTAAAATTTCAAGTTGTGTATACAGTCTGCAAACAAATTTCATATATAAATATTATTATCTTCCGATATTAAATTAAACATATTTATGTATATTAGAGGCATTGACAATAAAGTACTTTATTACTAAAAAGTATGGATCTTAAAAACTGAACAAATTTATTTACAAAAATATATAATTTTTGAAATTTTTTTTAATACAAAAATATATTCTTTTTTTTAAAAAACGATTTATTTACAATAATTTTAGATTTTTGAAAATTTTTTAATACCAAAAATATATTTTTTTTTTATTTATAAATAATAAAATTTGAGGACTTTAAAAAATTTGCTCTGAACGCCTCTAATATACCGCTGGGTTTTGGTGCAACATACCTTTTAAGTTCAGCACGTATATCCTCTGGGCTCATTTCGGCAATGGTCAGTTCACCAATATCGGGATCACCCAAACATAGACCAGCATAACCACCGCCCAGACGTTGCGGATCGTTGACCTTGAAAGCATCCACAGGTAAACGTATTGATAGATTCATGGGCAAGGGGACCTGCAAGCTATGAATTTGCAACAAACACTGCCAAAACACACGAAGGATGGTAACGAAAATCATAACACAACAACAACAGAAGAGTGATAGTTACATACGTTGAAGATTTTGTATGTATGTTAGAAGAAATTAAGTAGGGATGAGAGAAAAAATTATGATTATTTAAAAAAAAATTTAAGATTTGCTTAGAGAACAGAAATGTTAAAGAAAATCGCAAAAAAAAATGTTAAATAATAAAATTAATTAAAAAAAACTTCATTTTTAAATTTTAAATAGATCGGAAGAGTTTAATTTTAATTTTAAAAATTTAAATTTAAAAAATTAAATTTTATTCAATTAAAAAATAACTTTAAAGCGAAATTATCACGAAAAAAAAAATAGTAATTTGTTGGTGTTATTGTGTTGTGTCATATACGTTAGTACTAGGTGTTTGTTCAAACTGTTTGAACAAGGTTTCAACGTTTTTGAATTAAATTTTTTTTTGTTAAAGGAACGTGTTGTTGTAAATTTGCTTTGCAGGAGCTTAACTATTTGTGTGTTTTATTTGTGCGTTATTTTTATTGTACATTGTTCTGACGTTGGCGCTAAAGAACAGAAAAATAAAAGAACAAGAAAAATAAAAAAAAATTGGCATTGAACTATCATAAAAAATATTTAAAAATATAAAATATTTATTAAAAAATATAAAAATATTTATAAAAAAATATAAAATATTTATAAAGAATATAAAAAATTTATAAGCAAGTATAAGATAGTTACAAAAAAAATATAAATTGTTTATAAAAAAATAACAAAAAAAAATATCTATGTATATACATATACATACATATGAATGTAAAATTATAGCTGCCATTTTGAATTAAAAACTAAAACGAATAAACGGTTTTAATGAAAATAAATTTATATAATATTATTTAAATAAAACTAATATATATTATAGCCAACCTAGCTTAAAAAGAGATAGTAAACTAATATACTTGTACACATAAATCTTTATTCTTAATGAGTTAAGGAAAATTTTCGGAGACAGAGAGAGATAGAAAGACAGTGGGCTCAGGGCTATTTTTGTAATTGGTATACATAATTATTTCTAAATAACTAATTATGGATTAATATTATATTTATGAGTAGCTATAAGCAAAAGTTTCTGCTGCCAAATTTTGGTTTGCGAATTTAGTTAAGAGACTTGTTAGGGTAATACGATAAGATATATTATTTTTACGAATTTTGACGATAGGAAACCGATTTTTGGCTTAATGAAAAAAATAACAAACTCTAAATTTTTAATTGAGAGCAAAATATGTTGAAAACATGCCATACAGCGAGCAGAAACAACAAGAACAAAAGTGCTGTCAAAATTGTCTCTTTTGTATAAAGATACATACATACATACATATGTATATACATACATATATACAGACATAGTAGCATAATTAGAGCATTCATAAAATACAAGTAGTGTGGTGGTGGTAGAAAAATGTAATATTGTGTACATACATACAGAGGAAAGTATTTTATTTATTTTTATATTTTACATGTATGTATGTATGTTTGATTGTGTAAGATACATAGTATGTCTATGTATGAAAATAATATTTCCACCATTAATTTCTATGCGATATAATCGCGGAGTTATTTTATACTAGCTATTATTTCGAGTTAAAAATAATGTTTAACAATTATTGTTTGAAAAAAAAATAATAAAATAAATTGTCAGAAATGGTATATATTTATTACAATGTGTTTGACTTAAGTTTACAGATTATAAAAAATATAAAACATTATGTTATGCTCTTCTGAATTAAATGCGTTTAACAACCACATGCAGATGCAATTATAGCTTGAGTACTGTTAAATCTAATAGCTTCCGACTAATTCATGCATTATCTAAGTTAGTGCTACCAATGAAAAGTTTGAGGCTAAGAGGAAAATAAAAATATTTAATTCAATAACAACAAAATTTGCAATTAACACAAACAAATTATGAAAACAAACGCACGCAGAACACTTGCAGCAACTTCATAGCTCGACTTTATTTTTTGGTTTTAATTTATATTTATAAATATATAACTTTTCAATTATTTGCATATATAATTAAAATGCTTTGTTAATATATACAGTTAGTTTTATTAGTACTTTTAATAGTTAATAAATAATTAATTACTTTTTTTTAACTGAAAACAAAAATAATTTATTATTTTTCAAATACAAAGCATTAAAAACGAAAAACAGTTTCCTTTGACACATTTGCTTGACATTTACTTTTTATAAACGCATGTAATGTATACAAATGGTGTTCAATTTACAGAGAATATGAAAAGAAATTATGTGCCGAATATTTAACTATTATAACACAATGTAAAAAGTCTTTATGCGCTATAAATAAACTTTTTAGAGGAAACCAAAATGTGCTTAAAAAAGTGAGTTTTCAATGAATATATTATACACATATTCCCCCATTAAAAAAAAAATAAAATAATTTTTTTTGGATTATTTATTAGAATGGACAATATTATTAAATTTATTGCTAAATTATTGAAATTGATGGAGACAAAGCAGTTTAAAGCTTTCAGTTTTGGTAATGGAACAGCTTTAACAAGACTTTCGACACATTTTTAAATATTTTGCTTTTTAAGTTTAAAATTATTAATTTTAATGCTTTTGTGAAATATTTTTCAGAAAAAAGTTATGGTTCTTAGAAAAAATGACAGCACAAAAGGCTAATAAGGATTATGAGTACGAAACTGTTAAATTTTTTGAATATATGGAAAGCATTTATATTACTCTTTGTAGGCTTTTATTTTGCTATTTTATTTTTAATTTAATTTTGAAGAAGAATATACGCTACCGATGGGTATTTTGCTTAAATTATATAATATTATAGTTGATTTAATATTATGTTGTTGCTAAAGACCAAACCTGGTCTATGCGTGGCTCATGAGTCTGTCAGAGTAACCTAACCTAATCTAATATAATGTTGTGGAAGCGATAACCTGAAGAGTCAATGTTTACTTAAAAAAAAGTAAAATCCAAAATTTACTCGTTAATTAGAGGTATTAGTTATTTAATTTAGAAATACTGAGTTATCAATTCCAACTATCAAACATTTAAGGATACTTATACTGGAAACTTCGCAGCTGTAGCGCACCTTCACTAACTTTGATTTCTATATTACTACTTTCTGACGCAAAACTTATATACTTTCAATAATTAATAGATAATTTTAACTTAAATCAATTAAAAAAAATATTACATGGAACTTAACAAACGATCTCTGCTTCATCTTCTTCCTCTTCGTCAACATCATCATCATCATTATGACCAACTTCTTCAACTTCTGCTTGATGACTCACCTGCTTATGCTGATACCACAATTTTGGCACAAATATCAAACCCAACGCCATGGTGTTGGTCAATTGTGAGCGCAGGAAAAGCGCTAAAAATATAGCGCTCGGACTCATTTCGGGCAAATAGAAGAAACGCAGCACATAGAATGTGGTCGACACTAGAAATTCGATGGCCAGTGTCGCAACGAGGAACTGCCTTTCCTGGAAGCATAAAATTAGCATATATGTACGTAACAGAGTTTAATAGCGTGGTTTGCATGCTACTCACTCTAAATTGCGTGTTGGCATTGCGACTGGCGAAAGCTAAATGCAAGCCGAAGCAGAGTATTAACACTTCGCTGACCTGTGTCACATATTCCCACTTAAGTGGCAGGCAAGTGTTTGTGCGCTGCTCACGCAATGTGCCCAACTGTGACACATCGATCAGATCTAGTGCGGCGGCAGTGAAGGCGGCCATATAACAGGTGACCGCAAATACCATTGTGCCCAAATATTTCAGCAAATCGATGTCGCGCAACACCCAACGATGCGCCTTGCGTGTACGAAAATCGACCAGATGGCGATACAGTTTCAATATGATGGCACCGTAGCAGGTGATGAAGCCAAGTTCACGCAGCCATGGTTCAAGTAGACAGCGTTCGGTGGTGGCGGGAAAGAAATGGACGGCAACCTTGAGGGAGGAAGAGAGAAAAGAGGACGGAATGAGGAATGAAAGAGCTATATTTGGATTTAGGCTTTTGTTTAGTCTTTTTACTTTTTACTTACCGATGCATAAAGTAATATGATTCCCAATAAAATTGTTTCCAGCACTGTCCACATGCCTGAAGCAATAGCCTGAAAATATTGAAAGCACAAATTATTTGAAGATTTTTTATTAGATTTTTGAGAAATATTGAAACAATTTATTATGTTAGGTTATATTAGTGAAAATTATACCAAGAAATCCGACAAACTAAATAAACAAACTTTAACACAAATAAAAAAATATAAATATATTTAAAAAAAAATGAAATTATTTCAAAATTCAATGGTTATTCTCACCTTACATTTTCTCTGCCGGAACACAATTACACTCAGTACGATACAACAAAGTATGCATGCGCCCAATACCGAGCCCACAGATACATTTAATAAGCTCTCCATTGACACAACCTCAGGTGGTTCACCCAGTAGGCAGACACCATGTTGATCACATGTTGTACAGCCATCGGGACAGGGTATGCAAGAATAATTGCCATAACCCTCGGATGCTTCCACGATATCACCGCGAAAACCCTGTAGTGTTGAGTTGGGCAAATAGAAGGATTCACGACAGATGCAGGTGTAGACATCTCGTGTCGCCGAGGGTTTATTCTCGGTAAGCAAACAAAATGTGGTGTTGCGATCGCAGCTGTAGAAATGCGGAAGAAATAAAAAATAATTAATTTAAAACGATAATAATAATTAGGTTTGGTTAGGATTGATAAAGCATAAAATATGGAGACTTGTATAGATTTTGGGTTCTACAAATTAAATTTACTTAAAGAAAAACGCAGTATCAAAATACAATAATATGAAATTACCCATGCTTTCGTCCGAAAACTTCCTCCAGCCCATCATTACAGACGTCCTCATCAGCAGCAATAAAGGCGACAGCTCCAATTCTGAAAAATGCAAAGTTTTTTACATGAAAAGTACTAACAATGTAAAGTGATAAGTAAGAGTGATGTTTATGAGTATTTAGACTAAAAGACACTAGTTTTATACACCCAAAACATATAGTAAATGACGAATGGAACCGATTTTTTTTTTTTTTTGAAATTTGAATTTGAAATTAACACCTCCTTGATCAGCCTGCTGCAAATACTGAATTCTTGCTTCAATTCACTGCATAATAACTTACTTTATTTTATTTTCACTAAATGTAATGCGAAACGGCCACAGCCAACGTCTTTTCAACACATTGCAATCCCGGAATGGTGCACCCCACTCCTGTGCGCCCTCGGTGCTGTTCCACGCCACACCCAATTCACGCCAATAGGAACCAAGTATTGCTTTATTGTGTATCTGATCCGGTGGTATCTGCCACACACAAATAAAAGGCGAAATAAAAACATGAACAGAGAGATATTATTTTCAAAAAGTGTCAGCACTCACCGTTACGTCATCCCTGAACTTGACCACAACCGTTTGTATGCTCGGCGCTGCAATTGCAAACGCCAACAGATTCTCATCCTCGTTTAATGCATAACTGGCAATGCCGTTGGCACGACGTCGCAGCTCTTCACGCAATTCCGCGGTGATGGCCTGCTGCGATGGTGGGCCTGAGGTGCCAAATTTATTCGTAATAAATTCAGTGAATTGGCGTGCAGCATCTTCGGCGATGTCGGAGAAATCGAAAAACTGCAGGAAAACAAAAAAATAAAGTTGTAAAAACTTTAATTAATAATTTAATTAATATACGAAGACAATACAATTTTGTATATATTTTTTTAAAATAAACAAGAAGGAAAATTAAAACAAGAAATAATGTTAACTTCGGATGCAACAGAGCTATAATACCCTTCACAAGCATAAAGTATTCCGAAATAAAAATATATGAACTTGATGTTGTTCGGTTAGATTGGAGGATGGAGTCACTTGTAGAAGCTCACGCAAGTGAGGAAAGTTCTCTGATTGCTGTTCACTTGGGAGTGGCCAGAAACGATTCTTTTACATATGGCTCAAGCAGCTCACGACTTCCGGTCATAGATAAAGTATCCTCTGGGTAAACAAAGAACATGCGTTTGAAGGCGAGCTAAAGCGAGAAGGCGAACCATCCTCCTCAGGGTTGTGCGCTGCGTTTGGGATCCGCTACGTCAAAATCGTCCAAAGCAATGAAAATGAAATAACAGCCTGGGAAAAAACCCCCTTTTTATGTGAAGCAAATGAGTCTGGTAGTGAACGAGGACAAGACGAAATATCTCCTGTCATTAAACAAACAGTCGTCGCATTCGCGACTAGGCTCCCACGTCACTGTTGACAGTCATAACTTCGAAGTCGTAGATACTTTCTTGTCTATCTCGAACCAGTATTAACGGCAACAACAGTGTCAGCATCGAAATCCAACGCAGAATAACTCTTTCTATTAATCACTCATTATTCCCGTCCTTCTATATGGTGCAGAGGCATGGAAGGTGACAACATCTGATGAGTCGGCGTTACGAGTTTTCTAGAGAAAAGTTCTCCGGAAGATGTATGGTTTTTTGAGCATTGGCTACGGCGAATATCGCATTCGATGAAATGATGAGCTGTATGAGATATACGACGACATTGACATATGTAGTTCAGCGAATTAAGAGACAGCGGCTACGCTGGCTAGGACATGTTGTCAAATGGACGAAAACACTCCAGCTCTGAAAGTATTCGACGTAGCATCCGTCGGGGTATGAGATCCATTCCGTTGGTAAGACCAGATGGAGACGGACCTGGCTGGCCGTTTCTTCATAATTATGTATGTCAAGTTCTTCAAGTCTTCTTTGAGTTCGTTAATCCGTCTTGTTGCGTTTGCTTTAGTGATGAATGTGTGGTCTCTGCAATTTTCTTCTGAGCTCTCTTGTTGTATTGTTAGATGGCCGAGCCATTTTTGGTCGCCATGCTTTGATAAAGCGTATGACATTTTCACCTTGTATAAGCTGATATAGCTCATCGCTCTACCTCATACCTTTTATTGCTCTAAAGATTTCTCTTAGGATTGAGAAAGTTAGTTTATCTTAAATTTTAATACATTTTTTTCTTTTTTTTTACTGACTCAGTAGTTGCTCACTTTGACGCACAGAAAGTATTAATATTTCCGTAAACCAATTCCATTTGGAATGCCTTTAGCTGCCTTGAATGTTATCGGGCGCATTCGTTACTCACATCCTTAGTGAATCATGTTAAAACAACGTTTTCTTTAACGCTTTAGCAAAACAATTTCAGAAATCATCTAAAGCGGAAATGATTCATCAATAATGACGCTAGGCAAGCGAAATATGTTCGGAAAATCCCAATATTTACATTTAAAATATATAATTTCAAACCCAAATTATTTAACTTTATATTTCTACTATATAAATATATATATATAGCCGAATATAAATGTATAAGTATAAGCGTATCACATTAATATTCACCGAAAATATTTTGCTAAAAATAGCTTCTTATTCAATTTCACAATTTCCCCAACATAACGGCGCTCGTGGGCACCTACAGTCTGTGTGGCTCGTGCATATCAAGTGGCTGCCATCTGGAAGCCCAAAAAGTTTAATGTGAATTTAACACGAGACTACATTCTTACACTGCTATACATACAATCCTACACAACCAACTTTGATAGGTTTGGCACAGAGAAGAAGAATTTTTTTGAATTTACGCAACATAACTGGCAAGCGCGCCAACAAGATTTGTGTACAAACAAATTTATTATGTTTACTTGTATTTGTGCGAAAGCAGCAAAACAAAACATTATTTTGTGTGCGAATTAAGGTGGGCGTGTACACATACATATTTTCATTATAGTACAAACACTGACATTTCTACACATATGTATGTCTGTATGCATAAAAGAATACTTCACACATTGGCATGTACTCATATGTGTGTGTAAGTGGGCTCACCTCATTCTACGAAATTCGTTAACTCACTCATATGGATTGTAGACTATTCAATAGAAATTACCTTTTCATTGTTGAACTTAAAGCTTTTTCTTTGCATTCAAAATAAACTCAATACATGGTAAAAACTTCTGGCACGTGTGTGCTCTGAAATGCGTGCCATTGAATCAATGACTCACTATTTAAAGCTAATGGATCCATTAAAGTGTGGCTGATTCTTGAAATTCATGAAAAGGCGTTAACTAATGAATACATGAGAATAATTTGCTTGTGTGGGTGCATTTAGTACAAGTAAAAAAGAAAAAAAAAAGTAAATAAAAAATGGTACACCATGTCGAATGATGAACATGCGATGCATGCATGTGGACTTGAGTTGTTCTATCGAAGTTTAATGCTAAAAATTTATTGATATTGATTCACTGAGCGTTGGATTAAAAAAAGGAAATTGTTTGCGTATGAATATGCCGTAAACATTGAAAGCAATAAAAAGATATATATTAAAATTCATTGCTAAGACATAAATATGCAGTCTTATTAAAAACAGTACATACTGAACAAAATAAAATAATAAATAATAAAATAGAAAAATATTTTATTTTTAAAAAATTTGATCTGATTATAATTTATCAATTTGTTGAGCAATATTTTTTCAAAATATCTCCCGTTTAATAGATAACCGCTCAGCTCAATCAGCCTACGGTTTTTTCCTGTTTTGAAAATTTTCAAATTTGCTGCAGTGATAACTCGAAAACAAATAATTCGATCGTCATGAAATTTCTGCCTGTTCTGTGTATAATTCTACATACAATGACCTATTGGTTTTTGATCTGATCAAACATCGAATTTTTTCAGGCCAGCAAAAATTGATAACTCAAAAAATATTATTTTTTTTTTAGTTTCACTGTGTATTCTTGAATCATGTATAAATATATGTATATACATATATATACCCTGTATAATTTCAAAACATCCCTCTGGTTTGGTTCTTGTCTTGTGATAACACGTTTACATTATTTTGATCAAAAAGTTTAAACAAGTGGCAATCCGTCCCAAAGAAATATTTCTATGAAATTTATTTTTTAGTTTAATTCTCTTTTTTGGTTCTCATTTTATGACAACTACCATAAAATTTAATTTCATAAATTTAACAGATGGCAACTTGCCTCAAAAAATATTTGCATTGAAATATATTTTTAACATTGTTTCTCTAGTTTGGTTCTTGTATTGTGATAACACGTTTACATTACTTTGATTAAAAAGTTCAAATAGGTAGCAATCGTCCTCAAAAAAATATTTTCTATTAAATTTCTTTTTTAGTTTGGTTCTCACATTGTGATTGCTATCTTCATATTTCCATTTAACTTCAAAAAATTAAACAGATGGCAACTCGCCTTAAAAAAATTTGCACTGACATCTCTTTTCAACTTTGTTTCATTTATTTAGTTATTATTGTGATAGCACGTTTAGATTACCGTTTCCGTTTGATTAAAAAATTTAAACACGTGGTTTTCACTGAAATTAAATTTTTTAACCTGTTTCTGAAACCTCTCCAGTTTGATTTTCATTATAACGCTTCCATTACTTTGAAAAAAGTTTAAACAGGTGGCAACCCGCCTCAACAAGCAATATCTATGAAATTTCTTTTTCAGTTTATTTCTCAAGCTTGGCTCTCATATTGTGATAACTACATTCAAATTTAATTGAAAAAATTTTCCAATCTATTTAAAAATTTAACAGATGGCAACTCGCCTTAAAAAGTATTTTCACTGAAATCTCTTTTTAACCTTGCTTCTCTAGTTTGGTTCTCGTATTGTGAAAGCACGTTTCGATTACTGCTCCATTTGATTACAAAACTTAAAAATATGGCAACCCGGTTGAAAAAATATTTTCACTGAAATATAGTTTTTTTTACCTGTTTCTGAAACTATTCCAATTTGATTTTCTTTTTTATTATGTATTTATAATTTTCAAATATGTGGCCACCTTTGCATTTTTCGATATTTTCTTCAAAAAGCATTTTTAACCTTTTTTTGAAACTTCCCCTTCTTCTTTTTACTAACTTCTATTTGTTTTTACAATTTTCAAAAAAGTGTCAACTTTTGGTTTTTTCGAAATTAACTTTTCAAACACATTGCATCATTGAAGAATTTTCGAGAGATTTGTAATAAATTTAATAGTAATAAGACCTGAGTAAGAACCCTGTAAATCATCTCATCCTGCTTCAGCACTACTCTTTTGCTTAGCACTATATGAATCGGCGTACTAAGCTAACGTCGAAGCTAATTAAATTCTTTTTAAATATAACTGAGAGCAGAGAAAATGTAATGAATATTACAGTAATAGACGATAATCTGACGAGAGTGTAGAACATATTTTTGATTTCAACAATCATTTATAACTCGAACCATTAACTGCATATTTGCATTATAGATATGTATTTGATCAACGTTTCATAGTCGAGTGATAAAATAAGTTATTTATAAAATTAATATATTGTACATTCATTGTTCGATTAGAACAATACATCATAATTTAGATTGAACCGCTAAACGGTATCAATCACAAGGGGAAAATGTTGCTGTTGGTCGCCAAACACAAATACAAATAAAGCACTAATGGTTATTGAACCGTGTAGAAACAAAAGCACACATACACTCACACAACTACTCGTGAATATACATATATATAAAAACTTATACGAGCTTATACATATTTATTTTAGCATCAGCATTTGCAATAAAAACACTCACAAACATTGCCACCCCAACAGCAAAAGCCAAATAAGGAAAACCAAATAGCAACCAAAAAAGCCACAAACGCGTGAAGGCAACGAAAATTCGCAAGTGTGCGGCAGCAGAAAAAGTAAAATAATGACTGCTAGAGAGGTAACTGAATACTCATATTTACTAATTGTACATATGTAACTATGTGCGTATGTAATACTGGTTTTGTGCTAGTTGTGGTATTGGTGAGTAAGCGAATTCCTTGGAATTCCCTGCATGCATGAGTGATTTATATGTATGTACATAGAAAAGCACATACATACATATATGTACAAACATCGTGGATATATATATATACATATGTACTTAAAGCAATGTTATGCCAACAATAAACTTACCATTTAGTGGTGAAAAGAGCAAAAGCCACTGGTGAGCATACACGCATGGCATATAAACAATAGTGACAACATAAATTAAAGATGAAAGCAGTAAAAAAAAAAGAAAAATATAAAAGCAAAAGCAAGTATAACAGTTAGTAGAATAGCAAACGCGAAATGAATATGAGCAGTGCGCATAAACAACGCAAGCAAGCAAAGCTCAAAAAATACCAAAACAACTAAAGCTCGCCACAAATTATTAGGAGTGGCGCCAGTGAGCTCCTTAACCCAGTAAAATTGTGTGTAAATATGCTCAACATACTAGAGATGTTTGTATGTACAAAATACTGTATATGCTTGCTACATAAGCTGGCCTCTAAGTTACTATATTGAGTGTGTATTGATGATCTATATATGTATGTGTAACTGTATCTATGCATGTGCATTTATAGCGAGGAAGGCGTAGAAGAAGAAAACATTGGATGGTTCATATGAGTTTAAATATGCTGCATTATGAATACATTAAGAATATGGAATGCTTTAACAAGCATGAATGTAGATGAAC
Source organism: Bactrocera tryoni (assembly GCF_016617805.1). Taxonomy (NCBI): domain Eukaryota; kingdom Metazoa; phylum Arthropoda; class Insecta; order Diptera; family Tephritidae; genus Bactrocera; species Bactrocera tryoni. The sequence goes on from NC_052500.1 coordinate 12,319,508, forward strand.
GCATTGAGAGGTTACGTATACGCCACCTATTCGCTGGATTGAAGCCAGCAAAAGTACCACAGATATAAACAGCTAGTTACGGATGTTAAATTTTAGCTTTTCTTAAATATTACAATTCAAATATTTTCTGTAAATATTTAAATTTGCAGAAAACAGTTAATTTTTAATTAATATTCCACAATATGCAACAGCAGCTCGAAAGCTTCATAATTTTTTAACTTTTGCATTTTATTACTTTGCATTTGACAAGATAAGTATATTCGCGAAATTTGGTATAGATTATTTTCTAAGGCAACAATGTAATCCGAAGAAATTGTTAAGATCGGCTCACTATAGCATATAGTTGCCATACAAACTGAATGATCAGATTCAAATGCTTGCATGAGAAACTTCCTCATTTGACGATATATCTTCACAAAATTTGGTATGAGCTAGTGTTTATAGAAATAATGTAATCTCTTTAGATTTACTTAAACACATAGTTACTAAAAGAAATACACCTGTGAAGGGTATAAGTTAACGTTTTTTCTTGTTTTCGGTTAAGATTTTAACCGTATTATCCTTTACAGGCATATTTGGTAATTGACCTTTGAGAAATAATGGAAAAAATTAATATATTTATGGAGCTAATGAAAGCTTTATTTCTTAATTGAACAAAAATTGCATATTCAAAACGACATTGGTAATCAAAGAGCATTAATTTTTGCACACTTCTGTCCAACATTTTATCCATTAGTTGATTATTACTCAAAATAATTAAAGATATTAAATAAATCCCAACTATGACATACATGCAAACCTAAAGCACATTTCAATTATAGCTGCTATAATATGTTAATAGTCTTTTGCAAAAAAAATGTTAAGTGTATACAAATTATAAATGAGTTGATGATTTTATGCTGTCATTGCAATTAAACCTAATTACGAGAGAAATCAAGTGATGAATGAAGAGAATGTGTGTATTTTAATTTCAATTATTTAAAACATTAATAAGTAAGTAAGGAAGCACTAAGTTCGGGTGTAACCGAACATTTTTTGCTCTTGCAACTTGCAAGAACCAAAGCCAGGGAAATACCTTAAGATGTAAAACGTCAACAAGCGGGTCGGAACCCAAATTGAACTTCCCCAACTCGAATCACCATAATTCACAAAAAAATGTTTGAGTTATGAGGAACTTTGTATGAAATTTGATTTCATAACAACACATACACTGACCCACATATTCGATAAAAGGTTTTAAAAAAAAAACGAAAGCCATTATACATGTACCGTAGTATATGGGAGTTGGCGGTAGTATCGACCCGATTTTACTTAATACATATGTCACATACCAATAAATGTTTCCTGAGGTTGATTAAGGTACCATCACCACCATGAAGTAAAGTTACCCGAATGTTTTGTGTTAGTTATTAGGGGCTAGCTCAAATTTTCGACCAATTTTAAGCATTTTAGACAAAACGGTGCACTTTTATCAGTAATAGACGCACTCTCATTTTCATAGAGATAAGTCACGTGTTGGACGATATATGTGGTATAAAGTCACCCGGAAGTTCGAAAATCCTTTTATTAGTTACATGGGTTCTAAGGGAAGCATTGACCAGATTCAACCCATTTGTAGCACAAAGACATAATACTATTAGGAAATGATTCTCTCTGAATTTCAATTGCATATCGCATACATTGACCGATATTTTCGGTAAAAAGTCAACTACAAGTCCTGGGGTCCAACTATTCCGTACCTCGAATTTTTGTTGAATTTGAACATTTTTTGGCCATAAGGCGTTCATTATTCGTGCAAAGTTTTAACGCGACAGACAGACAGCCACCCGGATTTCAACTTTTCCCGTCATCCTGATCATTTATATATATATACATATATATATATATATACATATATAACCTTTTATCTATCTCGCATAGTTTTAGGTAATACGCACAACCCTTACGTGAACAAAACTATTTTATGTACGCTGTAGCAACATGTTGCAAGAGTATATAAATGGAGTGAAATTTACTTGATGTATCCAAATAATCAAAACAGATTTGGAAGATATAAATGCAAGTAAGATCAGCATTTGATAAATATAAATCTATTTGTGAAAATGACGGTAAAGTAATTAATCAGCAAAGTACTTTTATTCACGCACATATTGACACACAATCAAATAATTAAGGAAGTATCAAATACCACGAGCGAACTATGTAAGTAAAACAAATGAACACGTATATGTATACAGCACGTGGCCATTATTTGATGACATCATTATCGTTGTTACTGGGGAGCATCAAGGATGAACTTATGTAAATAGTTATTACTAAATATAAGTTCCTTGAAAGTATGCAGTAATTATACATTTTTTAATATATTAACATATCTGCAAATAGGCGATTATAACTAGTACCTTATTTAGTATTTAGTGTGTACATTAGGTACATTTTTTTGGCAACCAAAGTCAACGATTTTTAAGGCGAATATATTGAAAAATTCTGAAGGATAAAATCTACTATCGTAAACTCTGCAAAAGTTCACTTCAATATTTGGTATCTGTCGAAGATGAGATTTGATTGCGCTCGTTTTTGATGCACTCAAGTAAGCAGACAAGCGTAAATCAGTTAAGTAATTACATGGAAAGAACGAAAATATATATACTGAAGTCTTATTATTTTTCATTTAATAAAAAAAATAAATAATGACGTCTTGAGTTTTTATTTCTTAACATGTATATTTGTAAAGCAGGCTCACTCAACGGATACTATATAACGAATGGATACTATTTTGCATAAACAATAAATTCATTTACTTTTTTGGTATAACTAACACCAGAACTACATCCACTTTTGTAAGAAGAAGAGGTCGAGTACGTATAATAAATATGACATAACCCAAATAGTGGTGACAACTTGCAAAATAAATAAAATATCACATAAATAAAGAGATTTTAAAGGTTTAACAAAGAGCTTATTTATTAATCATGATTTTGACATAGTTCGAGACCAGCATAAGAGCATATGGATGCAAAGACTTGTCCTTGCCTTCATTTGTATGCAAATAAATCAACCTTTTACTTTGGAAGCTTTAATGAATTCATGAATGTGATGTGCTTTCGGTAATATTCTATGAACAGTGTCGTATGCTTTCTATGCAGATACACAAGGTGTGTGTGTGTGTGTGCATAAAGTACTTTATTAAAAATATATTAGTTAAATGGTGGTGAATCCAATCAAATAATCTTCTTCTATTTTACCAAAAAATCTATTTTCGTATAAATTTGCACATAAATTTGTCGTTAGTCAATTTAATCAGCTTTGTGTATAAATTACATCATTATCGTTGAAACTTAATATCAAAATTGAACAGATGGTGAAAGATATAAAATTTGTTGTGTCAAAATTGTTTCATATCAGAAAATATGATAGAGATTCAAACAGTAACAGTTTTACTTGTTGAAAGAAATAGTAGGTGTATAATTACTCTCTTTAAGGGGTGGATGGGTTTACGGGTTTCAAAAAATCGATTTTTTTTATTGTCTTATTAAATTCTCCTTCTAACACTTCTTGAATAAATTTTCAAGTTGATCCGAGTAATAGTTTCGGAGATACTGCCTTGAGAACTTGTGCACTCGAGGCTAGCTAGGCTAAGTCCGCCGTCTTTAAACGCGAAACTACACAACCTATCTTAAAATTTTTAATAGGTCTTTGAGATACAGTCCTTAAAGACTTCGACGAAGGTTTTCTTCGATCACAACTATTTGAAAAAAAATTTCGCGAAATGTTCACTGAAGTTTTAATTTTTTTGTAAAAATGTTTGCCAAAAATCCAATTTTCAGTTTTTTTCCTTCGTCCAAGTTCTAAGATAAGGTTTGAACTAAAACACGTATTTTTTCCCTTAGATGATTTTGTAAGGAGTTATCCTGTCAACGCGGTCGTATCTTTTTTCCGAGGGGTCACCGGAAATGGCGTCGCAATGACGGAGTTTAAAAATTTTTTTTTCCAAAAATTTCAGAATATCTTTGTTAATAGTATACATATTTTTGCAACAATAAAAAATTCTATTAAAATATTTCATTTTATATATGAGGTAAAAATCGGAGAAAAGAAACTAGTTTTTACCCGAGGAAACCTATGTAACCCCTTAAGTTACTTATTAAGCGGATATATATAGGATATTTTAATATTTTTCCTCACGAGCTCGACTACATATCTTCATATAATTACACCTTAGACTCTTCGGCATATAAGAATCGAAAAAATACCGATAATTCGAAACTTTGCCTCGAGAATGACAGGTGAGAGTTTTACGATTGAAAATTCCAAATATCGTTTAAAGGATTCGAAAGTTTAGCCAGAAGAACATGAGAGAGTTTTCTGCAAAGCGATCTCCAACAATATTTTTGATGATAAGCAAAATCAAAAGGGAATGATGTGAAACAAATGGCTGCATCAAGTTACAAGGTTTTCATATGAAAAAAAAATATATTTGATTCGTATATTCTTACGATAAACTTGTATATTCACTCTTGCCTTATTATAAGGCAAAAAAACTATAAATATGTATATTAGATAAGTTTTCATCAGTACAACGAAGTTAAATTATTGGCTGGTTAACACCATTCCGTGGATTGCAAGCAATTTAGAACTGAATGAATCGCAAAGCTTTAACTATTCTGTACTGAAAATTTTTTTATATTTAGATATCGACAGCCAGATTAGATGATAATTTACATATTTCTTAAGAGTTCTAAATTTTTTTTACAAAATACAGTAAATTATGCTTTCAATTTGGATCCGCAAACCGCATAAGTACATTCAAATATATGTATGTCTCTTAGATTGCGCGTAAATCTAAATTTATAAATTCAGAATTGAGTGAGTGCTTATTTTGAATGTATAGATAACTCCGGGCACAAACAAATACACTGGTGAGTTAAAAGCAACCACAACTAATTGCCATTTTTAGGAAGTTTTCAGCATATATCATAAATATATGAATATGCATAGCTAAGTGTTGCTTAACTTAATACATGCGTATGTACTATTGTTTTACATAAGAAATCTGCTTACACACTTCCTACTGCTGGTTAAAAGCAATCCTCTCACTTACTTATACATAGACCAAAATAGAATTTTATGCAAATAACCATATATCTAATGTAAAGATTTTGCGTTGTAATAGCCATAATTTAGTCAATCTGTGTGTACCGTTGTGATTATATTCAGGATCCGGCACGCTACTCAACATAAGTATGTATGCTGTGACCTGATCACCTTATGATAGTCCTTGTTAGGAGAAAACCACACGGCCTCTATTTGAAAATTGTTTTAAGGTGATCGATTTGAGTGGCTGAACTGGTTTTACAGGCATTTTCGAACAGAACACTTTCTTTGTGAATATTATAAGACAAGCAAGATAGTCTTTTTGATACAAAATCTGTACACGAGATGTGTTTATTTGATTGATATTATGCTCTCATGCCAGCGCTTCTTTCAATCGTCAAAACACTTTTCAAACTTGATTCTTGCGATTGCCTTTAGCTCTTTCAAACATGCGCTTTTAATGTCATTTATGCCTGTAAAACGACGGCCTTTTAAGGTTGGCTTTATTTTGGGAAGTAGGAAAAAGACAAAAACAGGATAGAGGATGGAGCCATGTGTAGAATATCATGAAAATGAGGAGAGTTCTCTGACTGCCATTCACTTAGGAGTGGCCAGAAACGATTCTTTTACGTATGCTCTAGGTAGCCAAAAAACATCCGTTTGAAGGCGAGCTAAAGTGAGAAAGCGAATTAACCCTACCCAGGGTTGTGCGGTGGATTTGGAATCCGCCACGTAAAAAACACCCCCAACGAAAAGAACACAACAGCTTCGAGATTCGTGATGGGAAAGAGACTCCGTCGGCGAGACCTGACATTCACCCCCGTGAATAAACGTCTAGCGAAGTTCTTTAACAAAAAAAAAAAAGCAGCTAAATGTTTTGAGTTACTGTAAACAACACAAATAGTGCTCGTACGTCAAAAAATTCGGAGTATTTTATAACATCAAATATGTCGAACTTTATGACACTCTAAACTTCCGAATATAAAAGGCAACCTACGTATTTACATTTCCAGAACTACAGAGACTACTTCGACTGAAGAGTGAGAACTTTTTTATATAACACAAGAAAGGGAGAGCTTTGTTATAAAGTGAAATTTTAAGAGCAGTGCATGATGGTAGGGATAAGTGGTCGAGGAAAGTACAGAAGTAAAATAAAAGAAGCTCGTACAAGAAAAATGACTAAACTGTGTCGTGTACTTGAAGGAAAGAACAGAACAGCAGTTAAAAACATAATGCAATTGAAAGATGCTTCGCTTTCCATGAAATCGGAGAAAAAAATCAAATTCTTACTAAAAAAACTATATACATATGTATGTATGTATAAGAGCAAATATATATGTATACAGTATGTAGGTAATAATTGCAGGTGGGAGTCTGTAGGTTGTAGGTAAAGAGGAATACTCAAAAAATAGAATAAAATGAGAGAAACCCATGAAAAATGGTAAACAAGTGTCAAGGGTGTCGTCAAACGGCTCAACGGCTCTTACCGTTGTTCTACCTATGCGCCTTTATGCGTGTTTGTGTGAATGTTTATGCTGGTTTTCAAGCGCTTAGTCCATTATTCTTCGTCATACTGTTATTTATTTTTGTTGTTGTTGTTATTTTACAGCTGCGACAAATGTTGAGTGGCTTTTTATGTAATCAGTTTTGTTTGGCCATTGTGGCCAGTGCCGTTACTTACGCTCATACGTACGTAGCGACTTTTACGGTAGAAATTGTTGTTGTTTTATGTATTTTTTGTGCTTCGCTTTCCCTCTTCACCCCCCAAACTGCCCGTTGTGCTGCTACTATTTATTTATTTTACTAGTTATACGTACTGTTGTGCATAATAAATCCTTTTACTATCCCTCAATGGCCCAACAAGTGTACTCCATGGGTACGTAGCGGTATGAGAGACGGTGCAGTTATGTGAACAAAAATTTATTTGTGGCCACTTTTGTGAATTCTGTGTACAGTATGTTTTTGTTTTTGAAGCGCATAATACAAAAATGACAAAAAGCCATAGCTTCAAACAATGTGGAAATTCGGTGTTGAGCTGCAGTTGATGTTGTTGTTCCAGCACTCATTGTTGCATGAAAAAGTAATTAATTCGACAAATGACAATAGGAAACACTCTATGAAGAGCTCTTAGGAATTTGGAATAGATTCTTTGGCGCAGTCCTTTCACTCAAGCAAATGGAGATCTGAGATTAGTTGTTAGCGAGTGTCAAAAGAACGCCCAAATCAGTTAAAATGAAAGTATTCAACAACGGAGGTAACATTTCTGCTTTTTGTACACTGAACTGAAGGAAATATTGGATGCCCTAGAACTTAGTTGACTTCTATGCCCGCCTGTAAGCTGGTAGATCTTGGGGCTGTAAGCCAAGGAATGCCAGGTGGTTGTACACCATGATCGTGCGACCGATTATCACATATGGAGCGTTGGGTTGAACCCCGAAAGCATCGCAGACTACTGTAGGACTTCAACTATCGAAGCTGCAACGACTCACCTGCGTCTGCGTGTCGGTTGCCATGCGGTCCACTTGAAGTCTTGCGGAAACTCACTCCGCTTCGCCTAGTAATCGGTGAAGTTACCAAACATACGCTGGTCCAAATGACAGCAGAAGGGTTTGGAAGACGCAAGGTAATCTCTACCCAATGCATGAAGGACCTAACTGACGAAATATAATACCACAGGTTCTCCTCCCAAAGGATAGGAATACCAAAAGGATTAACTTCTCTAGGAAGTTTAAAGTTACCCTCAGCAGTATGGCTGAATGGAACGATTCCGCTCTCGAGGTACTGCTTAGGAATAGTACAATCAAGTGGCGCAGGGGTCGCAGGACAACGCACAAAACTCTCCATATCTATGGGTAGTTTTTCGAGCAGTTTTCAAGTTTTCAAGTTTCCAAGGTCTTTGTTTTAAGTCGGTGCGTAGAGTTAAACCTCCAACGCAACTACCGCATTACTAAGCGATAGTCAAGCGGCACTCAAAGCGATCTCTGAAAGTCAAATCGCTATTGGTGCACGAGTGTATAGAACGACTGAATAGTCAATCAGATCGTAACCAAGTGCATCTTATTTCGGTGCCAAGTCACAAAGCTATAGTCGGGAATGAACTGGCTGATGAGCTTGCCTGCTCCGCAGCATCCACCAACATGGTAGGACCGGAACCTTTCATTGCGCTTGGTCTCCACACCATAAAGGAACTGCTCCGCAAAGATGAATCAGTGGGTAGGAAGAAGCATTGGCAACAACTAAACATGAGCTATGCCAAGTTGCTAATGGATGGTTACAACACTAAAAGGTTTAAATATGTAATAAATCTCTCAAGGGAAAAACTCATGCTACTTGTCGTCTGGCCATTGTAAGCTCAAGAAGCATTTATATAACATGGGTCTTGCTTCTTGTGCGAATTGCCGGTTCTGCGACTTTGAGTCTGAAATACCAGAACACCTGCTAACTGACTGCACAGCGATCTGTAGGCGAAGGATAAAGACCCTTAAATGCACATAGGGATCACATCGCCTTTATCAATTTGCTGGGGCTACCTGAGACGTTGTGACTTAGCAGAGGGCACAATAGACCTTAGGTCGCGGTGCAATCCTCATTTACTTACATATTTAATCAATCTATTAAAGTTTTGCATAGGTTCTTTTCTCCCTTAAAAGTTGCTCTTTGTAAGAATCGATATTAGACTACTATAGCGTGCAGCCGCCCTACCAACTGAACGATTAATCAAAAAAAATTCTAATTTTTCAGCTAAACTAGCTAAACCATTTCACTATTTGAAGTACATATAAATTTAGCCAATTCCAATAATTGCCTTGCTTCTCGCACTTCTATTTTGTATAGTCATTGTCTCTTATTATTTTTAGCGCTTGCTAAGCTATTCAGTGTCATTGCCATGTATGGTACGTGCTTCTAAAAATAATCTGGTAGTACCATGTATAGGAATGAATATAAATACCTCTACTTATTTCCAGCAAAGTGTTTGAGTGAGTCATGCTTTCTCTTTTCCTTACATTTTCGCCTTATTTCTAGTTATAAGCATTTCACGCAGTTTTTTATGCTTCGTTATTGCTTACCAAATTTAACTATGTAATAAAATTCTTGAAAGCTGTTATGAAAACACAGGATATTGGCATTAGATCTACGTGAAGACCAAAAGTGATGTATGCAGTATATCCATAGCAACAAACAAACACAGGAGTTGATTTACGGTAAGCACAAAAGCTAAAGATCTCAACATAAGACGGAAAAATGTTAGATGGGAACCGTCTAAACTTATGCTGGATCTAACTTTTCTTAGAACACTATATCAGAAAATCGCTTTAAATGAGAAATATCTGGGAAAGGAGTGGACACCAATTAAGTCAACAATAAATTTTATTCGATATTTAATTTTCTTGATGAATTACTAAATCTTTATGTTTCTGGTTTACTTTTAAGCTGACACTAAGTACTAAGTCTCAAATAGTCACAGTTTATTTTGTATCGCTTTTTATCTCCATTCTCCTCATACAAACCAACTCATCTTTTGCCGTTTATGCTTTCCCTCGCGTCAACTTACTGTGCTTAGTGCCATCCTTAAGACGCTCTTCAATTAACTATTTAAACACTGTCGAAAAGAAGCGCTTAAAGTGCCTTCTAAATGGATATTCAAGCATTAATCACATTTATTTAAATGAGCTCAAGTGAATAGAATGCACTTTCGAGGCAAATTTACAGAGCGCACAGCGTTCGAGGATGTGCGGTGTGGCAAGTGGTACTCATTTGTGGACACAACCGCCACTTTGGGGAGTTATTTGTGAGCACAGAGAACTCTTGTAATATATAACCATGTATGGTATTATATATATAATATATGTATGTGTGTACATAATATTGATGCGTATTATTTGTGCAGAGAATTGACAGCTGCAAAGGGATTTGTTATCAACAAACATGTAATTAGAGAATGTGGCAACTTTTGGGAAAAATTGCCAAAAATATAAATTGGTAATGGCGAAAACTCACGATATTTTAGACACTTTAAGCGCATTGCGTTAAAATGCTTGTGTGAATGATACCATACTATATTACAACAAATTATAATAATTCATATGTTTTTTTTTGGTATATTTTAAAGTTTTAATTGGAGGATGAAGCCATGTGTCGAGTTCACGCAAGTGAGGAAAGACCTCTGAGCGCCATTTACTTGGGAGTGGCCAATGTCACTTTCTCTACCTTTCAGAGAAGTATTATGAAAATTTACGAAGCATTTTTTTCGAGTTTAGGATTTTTTCTTATTAGCAAATCGTAAAAAAAAAAAACAATTTTGCAGATTGTGACCTTTGCAAAGGCTACGTCTTAAAAGTATTACGAAATACTTGCAAACGTAAAAGCATTAAAAACACCACCACAAAGTTCTCGATGTTTTTAATTCAGAGAGGTTAACGTTAGACAATACGGCTTTCATTTGAAGCATAAAAATACCCCATTTTTCGATTGTGACCTTCGGTAAACCTTAGCAAAGACCACGCCTTGTTTAAAAGTTTCGATTGCAGAGGTTAGGTCTAAGATTGGTTCCAAAATCTTTAATATTTCGAAATAGAGTTGCCATCTGCTCAGAAAAAAGTCTAAAAGAATTACGAAATATCTGCCAAACTTAGAAGCTTTAAAAAAGAACTCCAGAAAGTCTTCGGAGTTTTTAAACCAAGAGCTTTTAGACGATGGGGGTTTTATTGGAAGGATAATATGGTGATTTTTTAAAATCGCCTATCTATAGCAAATATTTGGAGTAATTTAATTACAGATTTTGTTTATAGTCCTAATTTCAAAGATAGTATAAGAAGCAAAGGAGATGTAACATTCGAATTTTCGCTTTTTATTAAAGCTGGAAAGGCGGAATTAAAAACATATTTCTTAATCATATAATGCCAAAGTCATCAATATTCATCAACTGTTACTGCTACTTGATGCATTTGAGTTTCCTTCCTAAACCTTGATGCTCGTACCGTCAAAAGTAAACTCATTACGTATTGGATCACAAGATAGAGTATTACTCCACATAGGTACAAGAGAACAGAAGTATGTGCTTATGTAATGCTTTAGTTCACTTGCGACTTCGCGGTTTCATTAACATCTTTTAATTACCTTTTTGGCTGCTTTGACGTGAACACGACTACACCAGTGAGTACTCGTGCGTACCACCTCATATTAATACATGCACACATACACATGTATATACAGTACCCGGCCAACACATTAGAAACAAGGAAAATTATTCACAGTTATGCGTTCTGAGACATGTGTATTGGGCTGCTGGAGGGTTCAATGTTGCCAAATATGGTACAAAAACATGTTGAAGTACATACATAAATAAAATAAATTGGTTCAGGATCTTCCACTGATATTCAGCTGTTTTTTGAATGCAGTTTGACCGGTCGGAAGGAATTCGGAGTCCACTATACCACGATAATCGAAGAAAACTGTCAAGATAACTTTGCTTTTTGACCTGCTTTGACGTGGTTTTTAGGGTTTAGGCTCACCTTTTTTCACGATATTCGGTCGATTGATCGTCTTTTTCTGGATCGTAATCATAGATTCAGAAATCACCGCCAGTAATAATAGGTTTCATGACTTCCTGGTAGGGGGAAAGCGCTGTTTCACAAACGTTAACGCGACGTTGTTTTTCGAAAAAATTGAATAATTTTGGAACCAATCGTGTCATTATTTTTTTTTTGCCCAAATGATATTTCAAAATGGTTTTCGCTGATTCTTCCGATATTCCGACGATGCCAGTAAGGTCTATGACTATTAATCGTCGATTCTCAAGCACCAATTCCTTTATTTAATTGAGCGTTGTTCATCATCAGTGGATGTTGACGGCCGGCTTGGTCGCGGTTCGTCGTCAACGCGTTCTCGACCCTCTTTAAATAATTTGTACCAATCAAAAACACTCGCGACCTACAATTATCGTCGAAGATCTTCTTCAACATTCTGAACGTTTCGGCCCTAAAAATTTTATTCCACACACAAAATTTAATAGAACTTCTTCGTTGAATAATGTCACTCATCGAAAAAATCGCCAGAAGCAATTTATGTACTTCAGAAAGACCTGCGTATACTAGAGACTAATGATTATTGTGATATGACCTTTGGCACAGATGTCACTGACAGTCACACCAATCAAGAAAAAACATATTTCACCGAATGGGTTTTCGCGGGATTTTTTTATTAAATAATCTTACTATTTTTTGCCCACAGTAGTATTTACCATGTTTCTAATTGGTTGGTGGAGTACTGTAATAATATGTTCGTGTATGGCACATACAATACCTAAACAAATACCAAACATATGCCCAAGGTTGTTAGCGCAAAGACTTGGCTGACTTATGTACATACACGTACATATGAATGTGTGCATTAGCAAAACCTTACGCACGTGTGCTTGTTGCAAACAAATTTTGCGCATCGTTGCAACTGTGTCAGATATATCAGCGCTTGTGGCGTATACAACAGCAACATCAACAACATCGCTGCCTATTACACGCAAGTGCAATCGAAACATCTGCCAATGTCAACGGTGGCAAAACACACACGTACGTGTGCGCATATGTGTGTGAGTGCGAGCATTTAGTGGATTTTCGTACCTCGCGTTGCGTGGCAAAAAACTAATATTTACGCATGGCTAAGCGTTGCAATAATCAAATGGTTGGGTTTCGCAGAGAATGCGTGTGGCAGCAACATATGTTGCAAATTGAAATTATAAACAACCATACATATTATATGTACATGTTTATTAGAGCATATATTTACATTAGAATTTACGTACATTACGTGGTAGGTGTGAACTAAATAAAGTTGTATCGGAACTACATCAGAACTAGTTCTTTTGGCGGATTAAGAAAATTAATGTCATAATAGGAATATGACAGATTCGGTTTAGCGCTATTGAAGGTAAAGTTTTCATATTAAACAAAGTAATAGAGATTTATATCATCTTTCGATTTCAAAAGAAAACAAGGAGAAACGTTAACCTCGGCAGCACCAAAGCTAAATATCCATCAGAGATGCATTTCTTAAAGCATAAAAGGATATAAAAAGATTGATTCTGACAAGTCCGATTAGAACAATATTATGTTCGGAAAATCTAACATTGTCTTGGATTATAATTTATGCCAAATTTCACGAAGATATCATGTCAAATAAAGAACCTTTCTATAGAAGATCTTTCTTTTGACAGGTCAGGTTGTAAAGCAGCTATGCATATGATATAGCGGTCCGATCTGAAAAATTCGTTAAGATATTGTAGAGCTATGGACAATAATCTATAACAAATTTTGTGAAGATATCTTGATAACTAAAAAAAACCTTCTATACAATTGGTTGATTTTTGTCGATCAGATTGTGTGACACCTTTATGCTATAGTACTCGGATATCGGCGGTTCTGGCAAATGGTGAAAAAAATACGTATGCGAAATTTCCGAGCGATATACAGGCAGATAGACAGACACAGATAAATGGGTCTCACTTCTTTTTGGTCTTCTGCTTACACATAAAAACTATGATTTATGCTCTAAAGATAACGAAGCATTAATATGAAAGGTGTAAACTTTGTAAAACTGGAGCAATGAAATATATATTATTTCATTGTTATCAAAAAAAAGTTCAATGCTTAGGAAGTATCTATTCCAATCAACTTTTCTTTAGACGCATGTTCAGATATTTTTGAATACAACAAATTTTGGGCGGCTACTGTCATCGAAAATTCAAAGCGATTAGTAGTAGAAGTTATTTACTTGAAAGTCAAGCATTCCTATATAATAAATGATATCGCTCGAATCACATATCGGCCAGAAGTGTCTTGGGAAGCAGTGAAAAGTTTTGAAAGAAGCAAGCAACTTCACTTCTACCAGGTGAGGCTGACAGATCGAGAATACCACAGGAAATGTATAGAACAAGGCACCAAGGAAACAATGGAGCATCTCTTTTGCACTTGTCTCGCATTGTAGTTTTTGCGTGGCTTATTTGCTTACCAGATTATCCTAGCATAATAAACGATATAATAGAAAGTCGAGCTGTTTTCTTTTTTCAATTATGCAAAAAAAGTATAATAATTTATGTTAGTATCCAAGGCAAGTTTAAGTTTTTTGTAAAAATGTCTGCCAAAACTCCAAATTTCAGCTTTTTTCCTTCGTCCAAGTTCTAAGTTAAGGTTTTAACTAAAACATGCATTTTTCACTTTTGATGATCCTCTAAGGAGTTATACCGCCAACGCGTCTTTTTTCCGAGAGGTCACCGGAAATGGCGTCGCAATGAATGGGTTTAAAATATTTTTTTCCAAAAATTTCAGAATCTCTTTGTTAATAGTGTATCTTTGACAATAATAAAATCGTAATAAAATATTTGATTTTTTATATGAGAAAAATATTGCTGAAAAAAGGCTGTTTTTTACCCGAGGAAACCCATGTAAGCCCTTAAAGCTCAAATTTCGTATTAAAAAATCAAACCCCATATGTCATTTTAAAAGAATGCACGTTTAACTTAACTCACGGACTGACTTAACATCAAATTGGTTATTGCTTTACTTAGATTTTTTGGTGCTCCCCAGCACATAGCAAGGTTTGTGGCTACTTATCTAGCACTTAGTAGTAATTATGGTACTTGAAGGATTGGCGCCGAACTCATTCGTACAATTACAACAGCAGCCTCAAATCGTGCTATGCATAACAAATTGTCATTTGTTTATCATTAGAAAAAGCAGGTTATCAAAGTATATCATTACTTTCTTAAAACGAAAAGCACTTTGCAACAATGCACTTCAAAGGAAATATTGCAATTTAGAGAGTAACAGATTTTAGCACTCAAAAAAAAATGAATAAATTCCCAAGCAACCAAGCAATATCTTCAAGAAACTCATGAAGCGCTGCAATATAAGACCGTTGAGAAAATTCAAATTTTTTTTGTTTTGGCTTTAGTGAAGTAAATATGTGCATGTATGCGTGCTAGCGTGGGAGTTCATATGCGTTCGCCCCAGTTTAAGTATTTATATGTAGCTGAATATGCGAGCAAATATAGTTCTTAGCTATAGTACATTGCAGCAGCAACAAAAACCAATAGAAATAGTTTCACATCGATAGGAAAATGTCAACATTTCCTGCTCATTGCCACACAAACGAAATGAAATTTTACAAGTGCCCATGGGGCATAATACTAAAGTATATCTATGTAGTTAGAAAGCTGCGATGTAATAACCAAAGCAACAGCAAACATACACAAACACATGTTATGTATGTACGTGTATGCAAATATGAGTTTTATATATGTATGTATATGTTAGTATTGCAAAATGTTTGAACTTAAGGTAAAAAGAGGATATGTGCGCCATAACGGAAGCTAACGGAAGCATTTTGTGAAAATATCTGAAGCAAATATTGAAGTGTTTACAGGCAGATACATGGCAGCAGATAAGCAAGTACGAAAAGATATATATTTGCGCACCGGCAGACAGGTGCTTCTAGGCAAATGCACACATACATAGTGCGCACATATGGACACATGCACAAAAGCTATAAGACAAATATGTGTATTATAAAGTGTGTCTGTATGTAAATACACTTTCTTTATTGCCTTGGCTGCTGTGTGTGCCACGAAAATGGCCAACCGAAAATTGTTTAATGCAACAAATCTCTGCGCTTCACTTCTCCGCTTCATATGCAGTCGAAGTTAAGCACCAAAATCACTTAACTCGTTGCAGATAAGAGTGTGTAATTCGTATGTGCATTTGGGGAGTTTCTATGCAGTGCAAGTTTGCAAATTTGCATTTCTGTTCCACAATGGAGCAAAAGGTGCAGTCGGGGGTGGAGGCATAATTGCTTATCTAATCAGTGTTGATTGAAATGTGCATACGTAATATGTTTTCCAGGCAATAATGTTAGACCGCACACAGCCATGGGTATTTACTGCTCTACATACCACAGTTCTTTGTCGTAATATTTGGCATAGTTGTGGTTTTGAATGCTTCAACTTGTGCGTCATTGAAATTCATGGCACAAAACAATTTTCTACTTTCGCAACATGTTGCACATGAATATATGTTAATATGGTAGTTTTGTATATATAGTATACATATATATCGTAACAACTGGTAGATATAGGCTTATATTATATACTTATATTAAAACTTGGTAAAAAAATAAATCTATAATTTCTCCAGTAGATGATTTTAGTAATCTGTATCTCGCGTTGTGTAAGCGCGATCGGGTTACGCTATATGGCGTTAGGAATATAAGATTTGGTACTCAAAAAGCTTCCCAAACAGTTTTGTGATTGCTTTACTCAGTACCAGAAAAACAAATTACACCATATTTTACAATTCTTTCTCAATAAAGGTTGCAAATGCGAATAGTATATCCAATAGTGCCCGATACTACCCAATACGTTCACTAAATAATTTCGTTTGATAACAACAGCTGATCTTATTGAACTTTTTCGCAGCCAACTTCCCTCTTAAGGGCTTTACCATTATAAATTTGAACAGTTGATAGGACTAAAGGGAATAGGAAGTAGAACGATAGGGACAGCAAACGGCGCCATATTTTTTCCGCTCTTTTGACATTTCTCTTCAGTAAGGTTTGCTATTTCACCATGGAAAGATGTACGATCCAACAACGAGTCGAAATTATTAAAATTCACTACCGAAATTCGGAGTCAACTTTGAGAGCGATACGTCCAGTTTATGGTCGTCATAATCGTCCTGTCAGATCAACAGTTGAGCGTCCAGTGAAAAAATTTGAATCCATAGGCGCAGTACAAAATGTTCCCGTGCCAGTGAGACAAACAAGTACCTACTCATAGTTTCGGCGCTAGCGAATCAATTGAGGAAGACCCAAATTAGTCTCTCACACGTCATTCTCAAAGGTTGGGCATCTATGTGACGTACATATGTATTTGTGTTACTTAAAACTTCTGTAGCGCTCTTACTGAAAACCCCTATAGTTAGGCTTGTTTTAAAAAATTCTTAAATTTTTTGGAATGGTTTTTGTTCGGTGCTCTATCAAAGATGAAATATCGAAAATAGCATTTTTGGCATATGTTATGGTTTTACTATAAAAATGGTAAAAACGCAGTTGAAATAAGGCGAAAATGATGTTATGTGTTTGGACAGAACATCTTAACCGAACGGCAATGTCAAAATTGGGTTTCATAATTTCGCTGCGACATTTTCAATCACTTCGTCCTGGAAGGCCTCTTGAAGCCAACAACCCAGACACTGCTAAAATAAAAAGTCTAGAATAAATTTCGAATCTTGACAGACGGGTTTTTCATGATTTTACAGAGCAAAAGCGCAAGAGATCGCTCGAGTATCCTCTAAAAAGTTTGAACAAGCTCATACCACTTCGACGACCGAGCTTTTACCCTACAAAACCACGATTAATGCTGAAGTGTATTGCGTTTAGCCGGACAAATTGAGTGATGTACTCAAACAGAAGAGATATAAAGATATAGTGTTCCACTACGATAATGCGAGGCCTCATACAAGTTTAGTGACTCAGCAAAAGCTTTTGCAGCTGGAGTAGGATGTACTACCATACTCACAATCGTGTTCAAATTGTACTAAAAGGCGAAATTATTTAGTCTATGGTTCAACATTTATGGTGCTGAACAAAAACAAAGATCGCTTGGAACCATTTAAATAAGAAGCGCATGATTACTGGTGATAAAAAGTGGATGACATGCGACAACGTCAACTGATACCGGTCGTGGTCGGATCGAGTAGAGCCGACGAAAACCACGGCCAAACCAGGATTGACGGTCAGGTAGGTTTTGCTATGTCTTTTGTGTGATATGCACGGAATTATCTACTACGGTCGTAGGGGAGGGCCAAGCTCTTAATTCGGGCAAATACTGTTAACAACCAACCGTCTAAAACAAGCAATCGTCCATCACGACAACGCCAGGTCTCAGACATCGATAGAGACCCGCCACAAGCTCCGAGAGCTAGGTTGAGACCAATGTTAGAGTGTGGATCTGGCACGAAGTGATTACTTCACCTTGGCTAATGATTTGCTGATGAAAAAACTACCTCAAGTGAAGCTTGTGAAAACGACTTTGACTTAAACCAGAACTTTCAATAGTCCTCAAATTTCGTCAATGTATATAAATTACAAAACACTTTGGACTAAGACAAACATCCTTTTTAACCAATGTTTTCATACTTTCATAATCACCGTAAAATTCTATAAAGTAGGAGAAAATGAAATCGCACTTACCGGTTCGGGTGGCGCCTCATCCAACACCTTTGGTTCACATTTCTCCTCTTCGGTATTGTTCGCTGCTGCGGTCGCGTTGTTAGTTGCTACGTTACTGATGTTAGCGGTGGTAGTACTTGCAGTGTGCGCAGTTGGCGTTACTGTCGTCGCTGCCAGCTTAGTGGTTGCACTGCGTTTGGTGACATGTTTGTGCAATGACTGCATGGCCAACACATCGTCACTGGGCATTGGAACAACATTGCCAACTGTTGGTGTTATGTCAGCGTAATGCGACTTTGACTCAACGAGAAAGGATGTCGGCTGTTCTTCTACGCCCGCGCGTTGATAATGACGATGTGATGTTGGGTATTGGTGGCCATGCTGTTGTTGCTGCCGCTCGGCCGCATGTTGCACACTTCGATAGAACATAAGCAACTGCTGTTCATTGCTATTCAACTTTCT
This sequence comes from Bactrocera tryoni, assembly GCF_016617805.1. Lineage (NCBI taxonomy): Eukaryota > Metazoa > Arthropoda > Insecta > Diptera > Tephritidae > Bactrocera > Bactrocera tryoni. Next base: position 12,338,282 of record NC_052500.1, read on the forward strand.
GGTGGCAGCTTGCTGTGAAAGCTGTTGGTCCTCATCGTATAGCTCTTCTTGCTCGGACGTCAGCTCCTCCTCGCCAAGTTCCTCGGGTTGTGAAGGTGGTGCTGCAGCTGCTGCCACCGCTGCCGACTCATCATCATTATCCAGCAGATTAATGCGTTTTACCTGTACCTGCACCAAAGCATCTGCATCCGCATCCGCGTAGCCATCCGTTCCCACACCCTCGTCTGCCTTTGTGGGGAATTTGTAACGCGTTAGTCTCGGCTCAAATGTGGGTACACTGGCAGTCAAAATGGCCGCTTGTGCAGCGGATGCTTGGCTCAGCAGAGCGGCAGCGGTGACTGTTGCGGCGGTGCTCAGCATTCCGTGTGGCAGCAGCTTTGGCGTTGTGCTGAACACAACATTAGTTGCCGCAGCTCTGCTTGCCGCTGCCGTTGTTGTTGCCGTTGTTGAGAATTGTGCCGCACTGAGGAGGGCCAACAACCAAAGTATTGGAAATCGTTTCCTACAACAACCCGCAACAACTGCAGTGAGTGCTTTCACTTTCGTCACTGCCGCGACCGCTAATGTCGCTGTCGCGTACGCCAGGCTTCGGCGAATGGCAGCTGCACTGAAGCGCACAAATTCGTTGACTACATTAGGATTTGGTGAAGTGCTTGAACTGTGTGGTGTTGGTGGCGATGTGGCTACGCGCGCCAGCAATGGAGGCATTGGCCATCGATGATGATTTATGGGTAATAATTTAGGATGTTGCTGTAACGCGCTTCGCTGTTGCTGTCGTTCGACGTTTTCGTTTGCTTTTTGCACCGTTTTCAGCTGCTGTGGTGTAATTACTGTATGTTTTTCATTTGTGTGTTGTATTTGCTGTAATCGTAGGAGGTTTGTTCTTTCGTTTTGGTTTTGGTGGCATTTCCGTTGGGTTTGTTGCAGCACTTCAAATAGTTCTCGTCTCGGATTTTGCTGTTGTTTTTGTAGTTTTTGTTGCTGTTGTGGTTGTTTATTGCCTGGCCACAGACATTTCCCCCGCACTTCCATATCCGTAACAATATTTTAGCGTTTAAATAGTTTCAATTGTGTTGCAAGTTATTGAGTTTTCACAGTTACCGTTGCTCTGGCGTAGTTACTGGAGTTGTGTCTACAATAAAAAGATAAGAAAGTTTGTTATTTTATGGATTTAAAATTTTATGTAACTTTAGGGTTATGTTAGGCATTTCAATTTAGTTTTGGACACTAAACAGGATCTCAATACTTTTTAGAATCTCACTTGAAGTATACTTTTTGTTTTTTCACAGCAATAGAAAGGGTCTACATATAACTATTAAAGGGTGTATTTTTGCACTTGTGGTTTTCAAGAAGCAACGAAACGCATACTATGACTAAACATTTTGCATTACTCTAAATAAAGGATTTTGTTTTAATAATGATTTCGAGCAAGTGACCGCCTAATTTTCGGCAACTTATTGCAGCAATTCGGGTAGTATGTCAGCAATAACGTGCCGAATATTATTTTCGAAGCGTCAATCGTCTCGGGCTTATATGCGTAGACAAACGACTTCACATCACCCCACCAAAAAGGTTCAGCAGTGTTCAGAGGTTACATGGGTTTACGGATTAAAAAAAAAAAAGTTTTTTTTATTATCTTATTAAATTCTAAAACACTTCTAGAATATTGTTGAATATCTAACTGATCCGAGAGATAGTTTTGGAGTTACAGCCTTGAGAACTTGCGCGCTGGAGTCTAGATAGGTAAGTGCGCCGTCTTTAAACGCGTTTTTCTCGAAACTGTCCTTTTGAAGTCGGTTGGAAAGATTTCTCGAGAACTACTCAACCGTTCTTCATTAAATTTTACACAGCTCTTTGAGATACAATTCTTAAAGACTTGCTTGCAACTATTTGAAAAAAGATTTCGCGAAATTTCCACTGAAATTTTAATTTCTTTAATTCGACCAAGCTCTATGTTAAGGTTTTAACGAAAACACATATTTTTTTACTTAAGATGATCCTGTAAGGAGTTATACTGCACACGCGGGCGCATTTTTTTCCTAGGTGCCACTGGAAATGGCGCCGAGTTTAAAATATTTTTTCACAAAAATTTCAATATTTCTTTGTTAATAGTGTGTGTTTGTAAGAATAAAAAATTCTAATGAGAAAAAAAGTTTTGAAAAAAGGCTGTTTTTTACCAGAGGAAATCTATTGTTGGAACCAAAAGTCCTCCATATCAACATCCTCCGATTAAGGCATGAAAACTTCATTAATCAGGGCTCTAAAGCGTTGCCTATTGACTATAAAATTAGTTTCTTTAAAAGAACTAGATTTTATATAAAGTTATGGTGGTCCAATATCGGCGATTGCAGCAAATATGCAGCTTTTTCTGGAGAATAGGACATGTGCGTTGTCGTGGTGCAACTTCCAATCGGTTGCCATGTTTTGTCAGACTCGATTGAACCTTCGTTCAAAAAATCGATTTTTTTTGCTTAAATCTCTAAAAAATAATCTAAGAATATGTCGCCAAATTATGGATGGGAATTCGAAATATTTTCGAAGTTAGAAATGAAATAGTGTCCGAGAGTCTAGCAGATATATGAGCGATTGGGCAGTAAGCGAAAACTTTAACGCGCGATTGCTCGGTTTTTTATTTTTACGATTTTTCTTAATTGGCGGGCAGGATAGAAAAAAAAACTAAACGTCGTATGGAATTGGGGCAAAGTTAATTATTTTTGGCATTAAATTATCTCTATTTAAATTAAAAAAAAAACTAAGAAAAGTCAAGTTTGAACATATTTTTAAACAACACAAAGTAAAATTTTTTCGGTCAAAAACCATTTTTTTTTTTCAATTAAAAAAAATTTACACCTTTTTTTGAATTTTTTAGTTTAACTAAAAGATAAATTATTAAAAAATATGAACCTCTTTGAATTTTTTGTTTCCGATAGAAATTGCGACCTGCATCCTGCCCGCCGGCTGACAAATACACATGCGAGATGCATCGGACAATTGCTTCCCAAAGGCAGAATATCAAAGATTTCGTATCCAAAAAATTTGTGAATGATGTTTAAATATATAACTAAAAACCCAAGAAATTTCGCTTTAATTACTTATTTTTTTCCATTCCAAAAAAATCGATTTTTTGAGGCCTCTAAAGCAAACTCCCTCTTAGGGACTTCCACGTAAAACTTGGCGTTGACGGTTTGTCCAGAAGGAACAAATTCATGGTGAACGATGCCTTTAATGTCAAAAAGGACAATGAGCATCGTTTTCACTTTGGATTTGCTCATTCATCAGCGATCTCTTCCCGGCCCTCCAAAAAGGCCTGGTGCCACCGAAACACAGTACTTCCTGCTTAAGTAACATCTGGGTAAGCCTGCTTGGTCATATCAAACGTTTTTGTTGCAGATTTACCGAGTTTCACACAGATTTTAATTGCGTATCTCTGCTGTAACGGACGGAAACAAGTCGCGCGAAAATGTTTGTCTTTCTCCAGGTGCTCGGAGACAACTGACCAGCTGCTCGATCGTTAGCTAGGATCGCCCTCTACCAAATCCAGTCGGTGCGCGCACGCTCCGAAGTAGAGTCGCGGCAGAAGAAAATCAGTGCTATTACTTTCCGGACAAACCCTGTATTAATTTAATACACCTTATTCAGGGTACAAGTATATTGCCTATCGTAATTCAACTGTGAAGCCAAATAACAGTAGCGGATATACATAAAATTAAATTTTCTGTATTAGAAATTGGATTTGATCACATTACTTCACACCTTTAGGCACACATATACCAAAAGCACACTCCACACCATTAAGCGTCAAGCTAATTACCAACCGGAATTTGTAATATGCCCTCAAGCGCCGTGAATGAAAAATAAATTTACGCCTGAAAGAGTTATGTTGGCACTTGGTCGAAACTTTAAATTAAATTCGAATGCTAATTTCCATTTTGAAAATAAAATTTGCTCGTTGTCATGAGTAGGGTGATTGAAGCGCGTTGGTAGATTAGTAGAAGGGGCATATTAAAAGTTTAGCTATTGTTTTTGTTGTTGATAACACATTTTATTTTGTACTTGCAGAGAAATGTGTGTTTGTGCGTAATGAAACTTGTTGCTTCTTTTTGATGTTGTTGTTATTCAAAGATAAAAATAGTTTTACGAGTCCAGCAGTTGTCCTTGTCACGACGCTAGTCAACGACCGTTGGGTGTGTTATCTTAAGCGAATTCAGTAAAAACTTGGGAAGTGACAGCAAGTACAACAAATACTTGGAAGTGTTAAGTTTGACAAAACTAAGACAATTTTAAGATATTTTTTAAGAGTTTACTTAAAAAATATAACCACACAATGGAGTAAGTTGGCTGAGGATTGGAACGGTATGTTGTGCTGTTACATAGGTGAAACAGAACTTATTTATGATTTTAGTGATTTATACTTTACTAATATTTATTTAATATATTGGGGTTCTCTCTCCTCTTCTATGGATCCTGGTTGTTGACGAATTGCTCAAAAAACTAGAGGATCGCGGCTGCCGGGTGATTGCCTACGCAGACGATGTAGCACTTATGGTCAAAGGAAAGTTCCTTAGCACCGTGTACGAGTTGACGCAGGGATATCTCAGCGATGTAACAAAGTGGGCGGCCGGAAGTGGACTCGCCATTAATCCTAACAAAACGGAAATGGTTTTATTCAGCCGAAAATATAAAATCTCGGCGGCACCGTTGCCGCAGATAGGAGATATTCACCTGCAGCCGGCGGACTCAGTGAAATATTTAGGGCTCATACTGGATAAGAAGCTTTTATGGAAGCCGAATATCGAGGAGAGAGCAAAAAAGGCATCTATTGCCTTATACTGCTGCAGAGGAGCTATTGGCAAAAGATGGGGTCTCTCACCGAAAGTGATCCTCTGGCTCTATGACACCATAGTAAAGCCCATCTTGTTCTATGGTGTCTTCATGTGGTGGAGGGCTTTAGGGAAGACCTCACTGGCCAAAAAGCTCGAAAGCGTTCAACGGGCTGCGCTAATTAGCATATGCGGTGCATTAAGATCTACCCCAACTATGGCACTTAATGCAATTTTGAACATTACGCCGGTGGACATTGCCGGTAGGTGCATAGCCGCGAAGGTGGCTATTAGACTCAGAGAATATGGTTTCTTAAAGGAGCGTGCATCTGGTCATTCGGATATCCTTACAAACTTTGACTGCATACCGGATCATCTGGATCATGGAATCGCCGTACCGAACTCTGGCGGCTCCTTCTCTGCCCATATACCGACGAGGGAGATGTGGGTGGGAAGAAGCCGTTGGAGGAGAGGGGCAGCAAGCTTCTTCACGGATGGGTCAAAGCTTGAGGGGAAAGTTGGTGGAGGGGTCTACTGTCGGGAGCTCTCCATCAACTCCTGTTTCAGACTTCCCGAATACTGTAGTGTATTCCAGGCTGAGGTCGCAGCCATCAAGGTAGCAGCTGATTTGCTGTTGCAGTGTGCATCCACCTTCAGACAAGTGACTATTCACTCAGATAGTAGAGCGGCTATATTAGCCTTGAACTCATTCGAAGTGCGTTCAGGGTTGGTCGAAGAATGTGTAACGTCGTTATCTCTAGCAGCCAGATGTTTCGTGATTAGACTGGTGTGGGTGCCGGGCCATAGCGGAATTGCGGGCAATTGCAAAGCTGATGAGTTAGCAAGGAAAGGCACCCGAGAATCATTATCGGTAGAATGGAAACGAATCGGTGCTCCTGTTTCTTCTTGTGGTCTACTACTAGATAGCTGGGCCACGCGGATGCTCGTCCAACGCTGGGCCAGCACCGGCACTTGTGCGGTTGCAAAAGCCGTCTGGCCCAGTATAGATCGCAGGAGATCAAATGATCTCTTAGTCCTCAGTAAGGCCAACATCTCATTGTTAGTGGGTCTTTTAACAGGCCACTGTCCAATTGGCTTACATGCGGTAAGAATGGGTATATTGCCGGATGCTGAATGCAGATGCTGTTTAGAGGAAGATGTGGTAGAAACAAGCCAGCACTTCCTGCTTGACTGTCCTGCTTTTGGGAGGTCAAGACTAAGACACTTGGGGGCGCATACCTTTGGACACCCCACCGAATTGGCGGGGGTTGAAGTTAAGCGTCTGTGTAACTTTATATTGGCTACAAAGCGCTCCGGCAACCTGTAAGTCCGATTACGGGAGTTTTCATTTAATGGCATCACAAAGGACTAATTTGTTAGTCTACGTGGGATCATCGATCAGCCATTTTTACCTAACCTAACCTAACCATTTATCAGCATTTTTTTTCAACTTATTCTTCTTTATTTTAGTGTCACAAAATACTCTCATTTTTTGCCTTTAAGCTGCATTTCACTTTTCATACTATTTCCACCACAAACTATATGTATTACAAAAACAAACAGTTTGACATTTCACCACTTCACCCGAATGCAAAACTTTATCTAAATTTTCAAAATTACATATATGTACATCCGCCAGAGTGGCATACTTGCATATTGGCAGTCATCAATTGAACTCGGTAGCCGCCGCTTGCATTGAATTTTATCACATCAATGACAGTCATGCACATAAATGTGTGTATGGGTATCTTCCAAAGCCCTGCGGTTATTTTCAAAACAGCGCCAGTAGATTTATTTTTCAATTTTCGTTGTTGTTTTTTTTCGAACTGCGTCTGGTCATGTCAACATTTGGTTTTATGTCTTCTCCTCGCCAATTCCGCCATTTGTTGTTATCATTGTTGTTGTGGCTGTAGCCAAGAGTGCGTCAATTCTATTTATGGCGCTGTCAGATTGCCTGTCTATACATGTGTATGTGCGTGTGTGCACGTACAGACAACTAAGTTTCTTCTCGCATTTGTATGTCTTTTTTCTTCGCTGTCAACCTACATGGCAGTGGTATTTTTCATGTCCCTTTGTGGCGTGTCTGCCCTCATGCCCGGCCCACATCGTTAACCCGCACTTGACAGGCAGCCAGTTTGTCGCTAAATCTGAATCTGTTTTCGCATTGCTGTTTTGGTTACGACTTTGATTTGCTTGTTCCACACTGTTGCATGCAATGCGCAATAATGTGATTACTATATCAACTTTGAAATCTCCTTTTACTATGAATTTTACGTGGTTATTCCCATTGGACTACGGTGAATTCGTGGTTTATGGTGGGGAGGGGAGTATATTAATGAGGTTACCATTTATTGGTCACTTTGTAGCATACGTAGTTACAGAGTTGCATTTGAGGTGAAACTTTAAAATGACAAATTTAATTCACACTAATGAAGTTGAATGAAATAAGCAAGGGAGCGTTCAGTTCGGTCGTTACCAACCATTTATTTTATAAGGTGGATATATAACTTTAGAGGTTTCGGTAACCAAGAGGTAACAGCTTTTGATCGATAACCAAAAGGTTTAAGATGAGTAGAGGATTGATATACGAGCTTAGTTCCGTGACTGCCGATATTACATCTTCATAATTAACTCGCTTACTTCATAATGAAGGTGAGCTGAACGTTTGGAAGATATACCAAAAAAAGTTCAGAGTCATGGTCAACCTTTTCAGAATCGTCACTGTTAGGTCTAAAGCTTAAGAGTAGCGTGTTCGAAACTCTTTTCTTCCACAATCCATATTTATGTTGCCACAATCGATATAAGTAAATTTTTACTGGATTAATAATCCTCATACAAGTCCTCTTTATGTCAGTACGTTTTCTTGGAGTGTGGTCTGACCATGTTGGACTTTTTTATGAGATCAAGGAACAATGTTTGGATAATGTTATGACTGAAAATAACATATCTATATTTATGGCGAAATTTTTTTCATTTCTAGATCGAATAATATATAAAGTGCCATAACTAAGCACTAAATTAAGATATAAAACTCAAATTTGGTACAGGGGATCGCGGTAAAAAAAAAATTGTCAAAAAAATTTTGAAAAAGTGGACGTGGCGCCGCCTTCTAATAAGTTTGTAGTATATATCTCCTAAGCCAATTAAGCTACAACGACCAAATTCGCTTAGCACGAATACTATATGAAATCCTACCGACACTGTGAAAATAGATGAAATCGGATGAAAACCCCGTTCACTCCTCATATAATGGTATTGTTAAAAACTACTAAAAGCGCGATAAATCAATAGCTAAATACGCCAAAACAATTATATTTTACCTACCATCTCGGTGAGAGCTTTATGAGAGCCGGTGTAAAAATTGCACAATGGGCGTGGCACTGCACACTTCTTGGTGAATTGGTGAATCACCATATCTCGGAACCCGACCGACTGATTTCGACTAAATTTGGTATGTTCTATTTTTTCATATTTCTATGTCATGTATGTCAAAACGGGTTAAATCGGACCAATGCTTCCTTTAGCCCTCATCACTCAATATAAATATTTTCGAACTTCCGGGTGACTTTGTACCGCATATATGGCGCAATATGTGAGTGATCTCAGTGGAAATAAGAGAGCGTGTTTTACACATAACAGTGTATCTTTGTGCCAAAAATAGTTAAGTTTGATCAAAAATTTAGCTTAGCCTCCATATAACTAATATCAGAATTTTCGAACATCCGGTTGATTTTACTCTTTATGATTGGTGTTATACCCTTAAGTATTTCTGCGGCCTTGATTTTTGCAAGTTGCAAGAGTACAAAATGTTCGGTTGCACCCGAACTTAGCCCTCCATTACTTGTTAATATTTGGTTCCAGCAAATAACTTATTCTAGACGCAAGGTATTGCAGAGATTATGTGTGGCCAAAAGTGATATGTAGGATCCACAAAAGTAACATTTTTTTGTTCAAGTATTATGTTATTAGCGAATTACAGGAAGTCCAAAGCTACATAAATTAGGCAAATAAATAGAAAAAAATAGAAAATATAGGAAATAACTCTTTTTGGCAACTTATGATGTTATGTGAACGTTTTTTTTTTTTTTTTGACTAGTATTCAGTTACTTATCAATCCAATCTCGCTAAATATAAAGTGAAACGAACAGCAGTGGACGAATATAGACACTCGACTACAGTTAGGTTAGGTTAAGTGGTCTATCCTAACAGTGATCTCACTTGGACAGCTTATAACGCCGGTCCGTTGCAGTACCTGGAATTCCAATAAATTTGATCCTAATTATTTATATATTATATATACATATACATATATATATACATATATAATATATAAATAATCAGCATGGCAAGCTGAGTCGATTTAGCCAAGCTCCAAGCTTTCTCTCCAAGAAGCTGCTCATTTGTGGGAACCGCAGATGTCGCATAAGAAAATTTTCCAAAATGCCGCCCTAAAATTTTTGCGCCCTAGTACATGAAAGGAATCTTTTGTATATGTGAAGGGTGTTATAGCTTTGTTTGCCAATAAACAAAAATCAGAGTTATAAACATATACTAACTATCATGCATTTAGTAGTTTTCCATGAAAACACCGCGGAAGTTGCTATTAATCAACAACTATTGCTGTTTGAAGCTCAACAAAATGGAAATAAGAACTTCTAATTACAGTTACAGTTGTGCTCACTGAACGTAAATGAGTATGAACTCTTTTTCCCAACTATTGCAGTGTCGCTGTGTGCCTAAGTACCAGCGTTGTCGCATTAAATTGGAAAATTGAAGTGCAAGTATTTAGCAAACTCTGTAACGCATCACATAGCCGCTGTCTCTCTCTAAAAAAATGTCTAAAAGAAACAAGTAAGGAAGAGCTAACTTCGGATATAACCGAACATTTCATACTCTTGCAACTTGCAAGGATTAAAGCCAGGGTACTACTTTCTGGTACATAAGGTCTGTTAGTTATATGGTGTCTAGGTCACTTGTCACTTGTCACGCTCTCTCAATTATATTAAGATAACTCACAATACTGGCTGATGTATGCGGCATAAAGACATCCGGAAGTTCGAAACTCTTTATATTAGGTATATTGAGGCTAAGGGATATATTGACCCGATACAAGGCATTTGTAACTCATAGACATTCTACTGTCACATAAGGATTCTCTCTGAATTTCAATTACATATCTCACACATTGACCGATATTTTCGGTAAAAAGTCAGCTATAAGCACTAGTTGCACTTATTGAGTACCTAAAAGCTTGAACAGTTTGGATTTGGGAAATTTTTAGTCATAAGGTGGTTTTAGTCGGACCCCGAGATATGTATGTGATTTCGCCTAAAAGTATGCGGTGCCACGCCCATCGTCCAATTTTGAACCCGAATCTTACAAAGCCTCCTTATACCCTTTCGCGGATAAAATTTCATGTCTCTGGCGCATTTAGTTTTTGATTTATCGCGCTTTTAGTAGTTTTTAACAATGCCGTTATATGGGGAGTGAGTTGGGTTATCATCCGATTTTATCCATTTTCACACTGTCGGTAGGAGTTCTTATAGTATTTGAGCTAAGCGAATTTGGTTGTTGTAGTTTGATGGTTTAGGAGATATGTACATTAAACTTATTAAAGGGCAGGTTCACGCCCACTTTTTCACAATTTTTTGCCCACACATGCCCGTTGCGATCGCCTGTGTCAAAGTTAGATTTTTATATCTTAATTTAGTGCTTATTCATAGTACTTTATAGGTTTTCGGTTAATGGCGTTTTGTCGGCGTGGCAGTGGTCCGCTTGCGCCATTCTGAGACTCCGATCTTTCTTTTGCCAAGAAAGTCACATACGAATTTTTTCAAAATATCGCAATTTTTACTCAAGTTATAGCTTGCACTGACGGACGGGCAGACAGACAGTCAGCCGAGTTTCAACTTGTCTCAACATCCTGTTCATTTATATATATATATATATATAACCCTATATCTATCACTCTTAGCTTTAGCTGATACATACAACCGTTAGGTGAACAAAACTATTATACTCTGTAGCAACATGTTGCAAGCGTATTAAAACGGTTCAAATCATTTGCACATTGCTCTGTGGTTTGCGAACAGTTTTTGCCGTGAATACAAAACCAAAAAACCGTTTATACTCGTATGTGTGTTTTGTTGCTGTTGCTCTCATATATAAAACTTTTAATGAGTTTGTAAATGTTTCAACACTATACAAAATAACTTTTGCCACCAGCGACTGCCACAGTTCCACAAAATACTATTGAATTGGTTACAGTTATAACCACCCTGGAGCCCCCACAGGAGCGCACTACATACTTTTCAGCGCTCCACAATGCACCTCAGTTGAATTTATAACAGCTGCAATTATTTGAGTCCGTGCTGAAGAGGAAGTATGCAGCACATGCCACGAGCCACGAACGCTGGCTGCAGTTTTGATATTACGCAACAACAGCAATTAACAGCGTGCACAGTCAAACATATATAAACGGAGTCTAATATGTATTTGTATCTACAGGAAAGCTATACGAGTGGTCTAAGCGAAATTCACGCCATTTATTGCTATTGAAGCTATATCCACCGCTCCCGCCGTTTTTCCCCACATACACAAGTACATAGGATGCGTGTGTGCGCGTGCTGGCATTTGTTTGCTATTATTCTTGCGCTCAGTTGGTCGCTGCATTGCACACGATTAAATTTGTAATTTCTGTCATTTTGTGCCATTACGGTCATTAGCCGTCCCCCCACACCGCTACGTGTTGCAGCTCCTTGTTAGCGCTCATAATTATGCTAGTTAGTAAAAAGTTAATTGTAGTTGTTTTAATATTTGCAATATCGGCTAATGAAATTAAATTTCGCTTGATGCCGCGATAAGCTCGCCGGCTTCAATATTATCCGCGGTAACATGTGTGTAAAATTTTTAACGCACGGAGCTCTGAACTTTGCGTATTTGTTAGCTAATTGGCATATTGAGGGATTAATAAGCGGTGTAAATTTTTATCATTGTTACCATTTTGAAATTTGAAAAGTTTGCATCGTACAAACCCTATGTACAAGGTGCGCTCCAGAGTAAACAGGATTTTTTAAATCTAGCACCCTCTGGCGGCGCCATCTATATGTCGACTGGTGCGTTATAATCTGCTATCTTTATTTCATGACATTTCATAGATTGGAAGTGAAGTTATTGCGTTTTAAATGTCAGTATGTTTGTGTTATCAGTGCGAAGATGAGCTTTGAACAAAGATCCAACATTAAATTTTGTTTTAAAATTGGTAAAACTTTTACCGAAATGTGTCAATTGATGAAACAATTTTATGGCGATGATTGCCTATCCCGTAGCAGAGTGCACGAGTGGTTTCAACGTTTTCAAAGTGTTACAAAGTGGTGAGGACATAAATGACGATCAACATGTGGGCCAATCAAAATCCGTGATCACCGGAAATTCCATCGAAATTGTGCGTGAATTCATCAATAATCAGCCGAAATCATTATTGCAATTCATGGAAATGGAATTGAACATCTCCAAATCATCGATTTATCGCATTTTGACCAAACATTTGGGCTTACGAAAGGTGTGTGCACGGTTTGTTCCGCACAAATTGACTGACGACCAAAAATTGCTCAGAATCCGTCTCATCGATCGACGCTTGTGACCGATTATTTGACCAAAAAACACATCTTAACCATTAACCACTTCCCGTATTCACCTGATATGGCACCGTGCGACTTCTTCCTTTTCGGAAAAATGCATTTGTTCATGAAATGAAAGCGTTACGCAGGCGTAGAGGCCATTCAAAAGGCTTGCACCGGAATACTGGCGGTCATACCGGCCAACGAGCTATATTTATTTATATGTAAAAAGCTGTATTGAAGCAGAAAGAGACTATTTTGAATAAAATAAATTGATTTTGCCGAAAAAACCATTTGTTCTGTTTTTTTTTTAAAGTCCTGTTTACTTTGAAATGTACCTTGTATATACATAAAATCGTCACTTAAAATACAAAATAACGTAACATCACTTATAATAAGTTTACAAACGAAGTAAAAACGATATAATCGAAACCAATCTTACACAAAATTTGAGTTTTGGTTATAAAATGGTTATATATTGGGTAGTCGAAAAAGTCTTTTCGTATTTTGTTAATAGATGTCGTTGTAGTCGTATATCTCCAGAACTACCAATCATATTGTGTCCATATAGCGTTGGAAAGGTGAGATTTTAAGCTTTATTTCACCAAAAAAAAAAATTAAAATTGGGGCAGTTGAAAAAAAGTTACAGCTGTTCAAAAATGAATTTTGAAATTTTTGTAAAAAAAAAGGGAAGAATGCCACCAATGAAACTTGTGAAGTTTTCGGAGACGATGCTGTATCAGTTCGTGTAACACAAGAATGATTCGCTGGCTTCCCTTCAAGAAATTTCGATTTACACTGATGAAAGTTTTACACTGATGGAATAATGTCTCTACCTGAAAAATGGCAAAAAGTGGTCGACCAAAACGGTACATATTTGTTCATTTATTTTTTAGTACAAAGATAAAAAAACAGTTGAAGTTTGATTAGAAATACGAAAAGACTTATTCGACTACCCAATATATTGGTTATATTCGCAAGCGGAAGCTAAAAATTTTATGCTACATATACTTAAGTATGTACTAGGATGTAGTGAATCGTAAGCAATAATAATTATGATATGTTGTTTCACATTTTAGGTGACGATATATACAAATGAACAACGTGACGAGCTGAAGCTCATGAGGCTGAGTATATATGTATGTGAACTGATCGCGCAATTTTTGAGATGTTGAACTGAAATTTTGCACACGTCCTTTTCTATTCAAGCGGCTGGTCGTTTGTCGAAATTACCGATATCGGACCACTATAGCATATAGTTGCCATACAAACCGACCAATTAAAATCAAGTTATTGCAAGGAAAACTTTTTTATTTGATAAAATATCTGCACGATATTTGGTATGGATTATTGCCTCAAGCAACTCTGCAATCTTCGAACATATTTTACAGATCGGAGTACTATAGCATATACTTGCAGTACAAACTAAACTATCAAAATCTAGATAAAGCTCTTCTTATGTGACATTTGAAATGTAGCTGTGAAAAGTAAATTCGTTGCAGCCGAAGTTGACAATTTTTTTTTAACTTTTTTTATCGGAAAAATTATTTCTTTGTATTAAATTTGCATTTAATATGAAAATTATTATAATTATTATTTCAATTTATTTCCAGTAAACATTTCCTTTACAAGCAATTATTGAAAACTTTTCAATAAAATGAAAAGCGAACACGCGATCAACTTACTTCGAAATTCTCGGTAGCATTCACATTCGGCACGACATGGCGTATAAGTAACATTTCTTCACACAACCAAGCAATGCCTTAATTTTTTTCGGCGTTTCAACGCTAATTTTTTTTGTTTTGTGATCAAAGCAGACTTTTGTAAGCAGAAAGAGAAGAGAAATCCATTACAAATACGTCAACAAAACGAAATATTTGTTGCGCCTGGCAACCAACTGAGCGCTTTATTAAAATTCTATTGGGAAAATGCTTTTGTTGGTGGCGCATGTGGCGCCTACTAGGTCTATATCGACAAATATGTATGTACCTACAGTGAAATTATTGCTTGCACACATACATACAGATAGTAACGTTGCCATGTGGCTGCCTAGTTGGCTTGGTGTGTGTTGTATACTGGCGTTTAATTGGCAACATCACCAGCTAATGCCGGCAATTATCGCGTAAATTGCAAGTTAATTAATTGGTCAGATATGAAATGCAACGAAACAGAAAAAGTACAGCAAAGGTGAGGTGTGGCTGCGTGAGCGTGTAAAATACTATGTAACAGCGAAGAAATTAGCGGTGCTCGCAGAAATACGCGGAAACAAGAAAAACAGCATAAAAATTTGTAGAAAACAGTGCGTCATGGCAACGACGTATTGTTGGCGTTTGGTGTAGACAAGGTGCAATTAGTGATGTAGTGCAGCTGGTAATTACTGTCATATACTATATGAGTTTATGTGTTTGAAAGCAATAACGGTAAAAATGCAGCTGTTGAACTGTTTCTTGGATGCAACCTTGTTACAACATGCTCGTTTTTTTCTGTAAATAGGTCCGATATGCGGAAAGTGGATTTGTTTCAGAAAAGTCTGAGCGAAAAATTTCAAGTGAATAATTAGAATGGAATTTGTAGGCTCGAATAAATATAGTTTATTATTAAATATATATTAAAATATATAACAAATTTTGAAATTTTGAAAATGTATATAAATATATATTATATTTTTTATTTAATTGAATTCTGTTTTTTTTTCACCTTCGACTTCAAACTTAAATAGTAATTTTTTTAATGATTATAACACAGCTAGATTTTTTCGACTCAAAAAATTTATTTTTAACTTTCCATTAACCAAAACCGTCAAGTTTTAGAGTGCACTTACACAACTTTTCGTTGATATAACGAGAAAACTCGAAAAAACTGCATAAAGCGCGCGCAAAAAAAGTTCAATGGTTGCCAGTGCTAGAAATCGCTGCAAGCTGTGTCACCACCGTAGCCATCACCAGCATAGTTATCAACAATTAGTGTCAATTTTATTTTACTTAATGCCGAACTTATGCCACCACAAGCACCGCCACACCACACCACATTTCACAATCAGCATTAAATCATTGTGGAAAGTTTTGCATAGAAATTGTCACAATTATAACGAGCGAGTGAATACATAAAAAGACCCATGCAAAATAAAATACCAGCACTGAATTTCCCACCGCATGACTGTATGTATAGATAGGTGAGAGCCGGCTGCGGCGTCAGCAAACCGTTATTTGCATATTTGCGGTGTATGTAAATGGGTATGTATGTGTAGGTGTGCATATGTCACCTCAGCGGCCGCCGCAGCACTGTTGGAGCTACTAGCAAAGCATTTACACTCGGGACACAGTCAGCTGCGCTTTTCGGTTTTGCACTGTTGAACCACAACAGCACAGTTGCGCGTTTCGCCTGCCGCCTTTTAAAAAGTCTACCACTGATTTAATTAATTTTTCACGCATAATCAACGTTGTGGCGTGGCAGTTAGTTAGCCGACATGCAGCGAGATATAATTAAAATATACTTTATATGTCAGTACATACATATGTATGTATGCGCAACAGTATTTTTGGTTTAAAAAAGCCATTCTGTTACGAAAATAACGAGTTGCGTATGCACAAATAAAAACGTGCATAAATGCCCTGCCACACACTGTGTATGTTGCTCCATGGCGTATACGCAACATGCGTTTATTATGCCATAACAATACTTTCTGCATTCTTAATGGATTTCTGCGGAAATTGCATTAAAGCAGCGTGTGTGTGTGTATTTATTTACTTTGGGAGATATATGACATATTTTATTTCATTAAAATGTTGGCGTGCAATTATATTATCACAAGTAGCGTTTCCTGCTTCAATGTATAGAAGCGGATATATCTTGATGGAAGTATGATTGTTTTGGTTAAAAAAGTGTTTTTCAAAGAAAATTGAATTACATGTAACAAAATACTACGGAAGAAAATATATTAATTTGTTCCTGTCATCGGTGTAGGCAGTCACTCGAGCAAATATTTAGCTTGAATAATAAAGCTGCCTTCATAAATGTGCGGAATCAGTTATACATTATATAATTCATTTATCGGGTAAGCTAGAAAAATTAGTAAATCTTATTTGGCTATCCCAATTTTAATTTAATAATCTTTATCGACAAATTCTATAGTAAAAAAACGTTAACTTCGATTGCTAGAAGAAAAAGGTTTCCATACAAACACTTAATTTTATTCGGTCAGTATATATGACAGCTATGTACATATATGCTATAGTAGTCCGATCTGAATAATTTATTTGGAGATTGTAGCGTTGCCTTCGACAATAATTTAAGTCAAGTTTCGTGAAAATATCTCATCAACTAAAAAAGTTTTTCATACAAGAACTTGATTTTGATCGGTCAGTTTGTATGACAGCTATATGTTATGGTGATCCGATCTAAAAAATTTATCCGGTCATTGTAGCATTGCCTTCGAAAATAATCTGTGCCAAATTTCGTGAAGATATCTTGTTAAATAAAAAAGATTTTCATTCAAAAACTTTATTTTAATCGTTCAGTTTGTATGACAGCTATATGTTATAGTGGTCCGATATCGGCAGTTTCAACAAATAAGCGGCTTCTTGGGGAGAAAAGAACGTGTTCAAAATTTCAAAGCGATATCTCGAAATATGAGGGAGTGAGGGCCACGTTGACATACCATATATACATATCTATATACATTTCCCCAAGCCTGTGCACCATATGAGTGTTACACGATCCGTGGTAAACTTACAGGGTATATTAAGTTTATCAACGTATTAAAACCAGCTAAAATTTTACCAAAATCACATTTACCTTCCAAATAAGGAAATGTACTAAACGAGCGTTATTTCGACTAGCAAACCTCTCAACTTTATTACAGGCAACTCCACCAATGTGATTTTATGATAAAACCATCAATATGGTCCCAACCCACTTTTTCAACTCACAAATAACTGTCAACAATTCGAATTCCCAAGTCAACAGTATTTTTTTAACACTGTCGCCATTATTTCCGTGACAAAAATGTGTGTCCCTCCGGCGTGACGCGCGATTTTTACGCTGATATGCAAATCATTAATATTTGTTGTTGTTGCATGCAATCAGCACGCTCATATACGTATTTAGCACACTTTTTGCTTGTCTCCCGTTTTAATATAAAAAATAGCTTACACACACACATTTAACGAGAAAATATGTGACAAATACGAGCATTATTACAACATTTCCATTTCATTTGCAGCATCGTTATGTGTGGTTGGCCAAAAGTGATGAGCAAAACACGCATATTCGCTTCAGTGCCGAGCAAATAAAAAATTAAAATCAAAATGGAATAAATGAAACTTTTATGCTCGGCATAAAAATCAGCGCGGCATTTAAAAACTTTTGTTGTGCATTTTTCCCAACATATTTACAATACACGCACACTCAGGCATGTATGAGAGTGCTCTAGACGTTGCACTCGCATAATTGTTGAGCGAAAAACTGGTTAAATATTACAATAATTCCCAAGCCTGTGCACCCATACAAACTCAGAATTTCAGAATTATACGTATATGTATGTAAGTATGTATTGTTGAATATTCTTAATTTACATATTTGCCTGAACAATGCTCAAGTAAATATTTGGAATTTCTACAGAAAAATGTGGCTTGTTCCATTTTGGTGGCAAGTGACTGTAAAATTTATATATTTTAAATTACATACGAATATGATATGTCAGAGTGATCTATTTAAGCCTGAATAATTATTTGTAAACATTATTTTAATAGGAAACAATAAAATAAAATATATTCCAAATAAAAAAGGAGAAATGGAGGATTGCCAACTATCCATTTGAAAATTCAAAGTTTTTTTTTTAATAAATGAATGAACACAATCGATATCCAATCTGGAGAAAGCTTAAAAAAACTTACGATTAAAAATGTTTTAAATAGTTGCCACCTATTTAAAAATCTTACATAAAATATATTTGCTTTAAGAAAAGGACAATAACTTATTTTCATTATGGACTTTATTTAATGTAAAAATTTTGAAGTGGTGGCAACTCTTTAAAACCAAAAGCGTTTAAGCGGATTCACCGTTGAATATACATATTTTGCAAGTGGTTGCCACATGATTCAATTAAGATGTAATCAATTAAATTAAATATATGTACATAGGTGAAAACTAAGCAGGTTTCAAAAAATTATTTTGCGAAGTTATTTTTGAAAAGAGTTGCCACATATTTTGATTTTTTTTGACAGAGTGGGAAATTATATTATATTTTACAACAATGAAGAAAGCTTAATAAAAGTTATGATTAATTTTTTGAAGAGTAGCCACTTTAAAATCTTGAAAATTTTTACTTAAATAAAATCGATAATAAGAATGAGTTATTGCTGTAAGAGCATGTAACCAAAAACGTGTAAGCAGGTTCAGCGTTGAAAACAATTTGCGAGTGGTTGCTAGCGAAGGTATTTTTGAAAAGAGTTGCCACATATTTGGAAAAAAGATTGTTTACCAGATTGGGAAAATATTTTATAATTTTTATTAATTTAGTATGTGAGAAAATTTTATCTACATATGTAGATATAGATACAAGCGAAGAGCGGTTGCCATATGATTAATCTATTTAAACTTATTACTGATAAATTACTATATGAAAAATAAGAAAAAACGTTAACATTGGTTGTCCCGAAGCTATAATACCCTTCACAAATAGAAAATATTACTTACAAGACTTGATTTTGATCGATCAGTTTGTATGGGAGTTATATGCTTATTGATACGATCTAAAGAATTTCTTCGGAGATGGTACCACTTGGCAATAACTCATGCTAAATTTCTTAAAGATGTCTCAATCAATCTCAAACTCAGCAATCGTTCAGTTTGTATGACAACTATGTATGTATATGCTATAGTGGTATATCAGTCGACCCCACAAATGAGCGGCTTCTTGGAGATAAAATGACGTTTGCCAATTTTCAGATCGATATCGCAAAAACTGAGGAGTTAGATTGAGTTTCATAATTTTTACTCAATGATACCTTTAAAGTTGCCAATTAAAAAAAAAAGAGTTTTGTCATATATTTAACCTTCCAAATGACTTTAAAGTGGACATCTTCTATAATAGTTGAGATATCGTAATAATACTATAAAATGTATTCAAATCGCTTCTGCATAACTGAACTGTTGAATTAGAAAAAATAATTGTCGACTCCACAGCGTTTTACCCAACATTGCGAAAAATTTTAGACTCCACAGCGTTTTACCCAACATTGCGAAATATTTTAGACACCTTCAATTCTTTTAAATTGCAAAAGCATTTAATGTGCAGCTGCAACCTTCTTCACTTGCCTCTACTATGGCTTATATAATTAGGGTTGCGCAGTGACAGCTGCGAGTTGCACTATGTTATTCCCTCAGCTATTTTATAAGCTATTAAATTGCCACTAATTGAATTTTATACCAACGCAGCGCGATATACATTTATATAAGTATTTGTGTAAGTACATTCAAATATGTACATACATATGTATGTGTGTGTGTGTGTGTGTTAGCTTGTGTGCAGCAGTTTTCTTTTTTTCTTTAAAGCATTGGCAAAAGTTTACAGCTCTACACATGCAACCGTGCAATTGAATTAGATCTGCGATTTCTCTTTCTGCTGCAGCTTCTTTCCATTTTCAGTTTTTTCTCTCACATTTAATTTGTAAGATTTTCTTTATCGCCTTTGGCCTACTTTTCACTTTCACTGTCACCGTTGTCATCCGCTTTGTAGGTTGCCATTATATTACATTCATATATACATATGTATGTGTGGACTAATATATAAATGTCTTAATCTGCCTTGTGTATGCGTTGCCGGGTTTTGCCTGTGCCATGAATGACTTTCTTTATGCGGTTAAATGTTAGTATTGCTGTTGTTATTGCGGTTCCTCCGTATGCAGTTTTCGCAGAGTATCTACATGTGTTGCTGACATTTCAATATGTGTGTGAGACGCAACAAAAAAGGCTTAACGCACCCGTGTCTGTGTGTGTGAGTATGTAGGTGGCACAAATTGAATTTTGGAGTGGAACCACAAAAAAGGATGACAAAACAGCGCGCACTTTGTGGTTACAAACTTTGTATTTCTATTCTTTCACATAGTAAAAGGTATAAATATATATGAGTGCATTCAGATAGCCGAGAGTGGATTTGGCAATAACGATTATTTTTGCCCCTGGATCACAAGTAACGAGTGGGGCGACGAGACTATAATTCGGTTGAGAGCGCGTTTTATATAAAGAGTTAAGTGAGTAGTTATTCGAGTCATCAATAGTTAGGTTGAGCGAAAACCAGTATAAAATACTAGTGAATAGTTGTTACTGTTCTTGAAGTAATTTAGTAGACACCTTGGTCAGAAATCGATAACTGAGAAAAAAAACAAGTAAAGAAATGCTAAGTGCGGATGCTACCGAACATTTTATACTCTTGCAACTTACAAGAAACAAAGCCAGGGAAATACTTTCTGGTGTAAAAGTCAACCTGGGGATCGAAATTCAAGCAATTTTATATATACTATATATAACTCCTATACTGACAGTTACATAAGATTTGCTAGAAAAACGTAAACCATTATATATGTAGTAGTATATGGAAGTTACTATCGCAACTTATCGACCAGATTTTATCTATTTTTCCCGGTTCCCCAATCGATAACGATCAGCAGACGTTCCATTACCCGATCACGAAGAAGTTCGAATAGCAATTACCTGTCTGAAGAACAACAAAGCGGCGGGGACCGATGGAGCATAAATCAGCTTCTTTGTATAGTATGGGCGAAAGAAAGCATGCCAGATGATTGGAGTTTAACTTTGCTCTGTCCAACCCATAAAAAGGGAGATCCCACAATCTGCCCCGACTATCGTAGGATAAGCCTCCTCATCGCATATACGGTTCTATCGAGCGTATTGTATGAAGGATAATAGCCCACTGTAAACAAAATGATTGGGCCTTATCAGTGTGGCTTTAGGTCTTGGAAAAGACCCATAAAAAGTGGTTCGATGTACCCCACCATTTCGTCGATTTCAAAGCTGCATTTGACGGCACGAAAAAGGAGTTGCCTTTATGCCACTATTTTGAATATGAAATTCCCGCGACTTGGCTCCCACGTCACTGTCACTTCGGACTAAGTAGGCAATTGAGAAGAAAAGTCCTCTCCCGACTCTCTTGTGTTGTTTACAGTAACTTAAAATATTCAACTCGGCCAAAAAATTAATTAAATTCCAATGCCAATGCGAATCGCACGATATTTTTTACAACTTTCGAAGTGTGTGCAAAAATGATGTGACCCATCGCGAGCCTGAGGTAACCATAGGCGTTAGTGGGACCAGCATATATTCAATTGTATGGAAATTTGGTTGTACAAAAAGTACGTTTGAACCCACAAAATTTGTCAATCACTAAAAAAAGGTCGAGTGGTTGAGAGAAATGGCAAAAAAATAGCAGTGCTTCGAAACACATCTATGACATCGTAATAGGCGACTAATAGTGAATTTACGCGAATGAACCCGAAAGTAAATAGCAGTCGACTGTATGGATGGCTTCAATGACTTATTTTTATTCCCATACGTCAAAAATAAACTAAGAGGCCAATGTTTTTCGACATCTGAAGAGGTGGTTGACGCGCTCAGAACACATGCTTTGAAGATAACTGAATCAGAGTCGAAAAGTACTGCGGAAATTGGTCTAAACGCAGGCAAAAGTTTATAGATCTTAAGGGAGAATATTTTGAAAAACAAAAAGGCGATTTTGTATTACTAATTTTTTTTTGATTCTTTAGTCACGAAATATAAAAGGCATCCTTGTATCGGATGAAGAAAAAACTTATAGACTTTCGATTTTCGAATTATAAGTCTAAGATTAAAGTAAATATTTATATGAAATAAAAAACTGAATTTTCCCACAGACACTCGCAACAAGTGAGGGGAAAGCTCACACTAACTTTGAGAAAAGTTATTTTAAAATTCATACTTACAACCAACGAAGGCGTTAAGAATGTTTAAAATTGCATTTCTAAGAAAACATAACGGCACACGCCACAAATTCTTGGTAACGCCTGAAATAAACCTGTCAAGCGTTTATTTATGGGCCACACTATTATATGCCACAAATCCATTAAGTAATTTTTACCCGAAGGCCGTTGAGCGTGCATGCGGCATAAAAGCTAAACTTGAAGTGCAAACACTCAACACGGCTCCCGCAGAACATGCTGCTAACCTGCAGCGCTTTCCATTTTTTCTAATAGTTTGCCTATTTTACTTTCGAAGCTTTCACGCTTTTGTGTAGGCGACTTTACCTAGTGTTTTGTTTTTGTTTCAAGTATATAATGCACCTATGCACGCTTGCGAGTGACTGAATGCACTTTTTGCTTGCCTTTTGTGATTCCCCGGGAGGAATATGGCCAAAAATATAAGGCAAAAGCGGAGGCAATACAAAAGCGAGCATTTAAAGAGAAGAGGAAATATGCATATGCCATGTAAATGCATACATATAATATATCTAGCTCATACATATGTACTGAGTATGTGAAAGAAAAATATGTTCATTTACAGACAGCATTTAGTACAAAAAACTTTGTTTTTCTCGAAAAAATTGAATTGATATCTGTTGTAAAGCAACTGTATATATGTATGTAAACACATACATCTACACATTATTACATGAATTCTTACAAGCTTGTGCAACGCACATTAGCTTCATTTCGGAAGTTGTTGCACAACAACAAAGCGAGCGCCCAAGTCAAAACAGTGTATTCGTAGTGTGTGCGCACCAGCCGCCCAACCGAGTAAGCGCAAAAACAAGCTCAAAGAGAGTAAATGAAACTCATGTCTGTATGCCAATTTCCACGACACAAGTTTTATTTCGCTTAGGCGAGCAGAAAATGTCACAGCTCGTAGCGAAATTCAGCTATTTTCGCATAGACGGGCGAAAAAGATTTCGAAGAAACAGCGCCATCGCCAACCCCGCCATGAATAAGATGTCTACGAATAACTGCCGCCGCATTGCAAACACATAAATCTTTGCATTTTATGCTTGCTCGTGTTATCTGCCTGTTTGCCTTTGAAATGCCTAGCGAGCGCCTATATATTGGAAGGGTTTTCCAATACGAATATGCGCGATTTAAACAGTGGTGGCCATTTTTTCGAGAGACTACTTTAACAAGCATAAAGGAAATTCTGTAGGTCCAGGAAATGCCAAGTCAGTGGGAAACAAAGATTACAATACCGACCAAATCTAAAGAAAAAACTTGTGACTGGTGTGCTAAGATGTCTGTGGGTTATTTGAGGCATTCTGATTACGAAATTGATTTCAAAAATTTTCCATCAAAATGGTGGTGGCTTGACCCCTACACCCCCTGACTACAAAATATCTTAAGAAATTTTTACTCTAATTTTCGGTTTTAGCAAACTAAAATTAGCAATTGCAAACTGGAGTTATATGACGAAACATCGTGCTCACGAACCTACGCAGTCAACAATTGACTGTGAACGAGAAATAGATTTCAATTCAACAAACTTAATAAAAAGGGCGACCAGATACCGACACAAAAGGCTTTAAATAATGATTATTGTTTGCTAACAAAGCTTAAGAACGTTTATGAATCGGTAGTCTTTTATATCAGATATCTGAATATCTATCCAATAGAATCTCTAATATTCAGATTTCAGGCACAACCTTAGATACTGCGTTTATTCCAAGCGTAAAAAGGTCTCTCATTTTAGATAAATCCTACTTCTTTTCCATTGTGGTCGGTCTCTATTGAAACACCCTGCTTGTTGCCTGTGCGCCTTCTCATACTCTACGATTTCCGATGCTACGATGCATTTTTCAGTATTCATTTGTATGTAGCTTCATACACTCAAATCGTTCAATAACAGTACGTGCCACAATTTAACTTTGGAAATGTCTTCCGACGTTCATCCTTTTACTGTTGCAATCTTTGTAACTCTTTAGCCCCTTTCTTTGCCGCTGGCTTCATTGTCAGTTGAGGTTATGTAGCTTTCTCTTCAATTTCGCTTGTTTTGACATTTTTGTGACTCTGCAGCACCTACAAACACACATTCGGAGACATTTCAGCGACGATCTAGAAAATCTCAGACTTCCATTGGCTGAACGCCGCCATCTTTAAAGTTTGCCAAGTCGGTGATTTCTTTCTTGCTTTTTGCAACGAATGAATGATTATCTCTGCACATAATTTGTGCAGCTTAATTAAAATTTTATTAGTCGCTCGCGTGTCAGAATAATTAAATTGTATTTATTTCTGAGTGTGATTAATTTGTATTAGTATGCGTGCGCTGGGTGGTGGTGACATACAGTGGAGAGGGTTAAGGAGTTCATTCCTTTCAATGTAAACGTCTTAAATTATAAGCTTTAAATATAAAAGCGGTGTAAGGGAGGCCGTTATGTAAGATGTAAGATGATTCTTAAATGCTACTTGCTGTGCTCAGGATCACCAGTTAAAGCAATTAAATCTTACACATCATTTATAATGGCAGTACGTGAGAGGGAGATAATTTGTGAGATTATAAATTAAAGGAATCTACTTTTAAATGGGCGAAGAGGGAGAAAGACCGAACTCCATCTTCGGCAATGTTCGCTCAAACAAATTCACCGAGTTTCGAAACAGCCCAAACCCAGTCTTCAATTTGGATAATATTCGACAGAATAGACCACGTCCAACACTCAGTGAAGCAAATATTTAACGTGTTCGCAGCAAGTCGGATTGACGTATGGAACGACTTGGCGCATTTTACGTCGAGAAAAGTTAAATTGAAAGCGCACAAACTACAACTTGTGCAAGAACTGAAACTGCTCGAACTTCCTAAGCGACGTCGCTTCGCTCTTTGGGCTCTTGAAAAGTTCCAAGAAGATCCGACGTTTTCGTTCAGCAATTAGGCCCATTTCTGGCTCAATGGGTATGTACGCAAGCAAAATTGTCGCTTTTGGGACGAAGGGCAACCTGAAGAGATTCAAGAGCTGCCATTTGTATTTCTTAAAAATGATGCCGATGAGAATGTAACCGTCAATGGGGACCGTTATAGCGCTATGATAATCGATTATTTGATGCTTGAAATTGAATTTCCCACTCATCGCATCAATTAATGGATTTATTGAGAGTACACTTCGGTGAACAGATAATTTCACGTTTTTGGCCCGTAAATTGGTCACCAAGATCGTGTGATATCACATCGTTAGACTTTTTTATGTGGGGATCTGCAAAGTCTTTAGTCTATGCGGACAATCTCGCTTCGATTCAAGCCTTGGAGCAAAAAATCACACGTTATCAATTGAACTCAACGGATAGACATCTGAGACGTAGCCGAAGGCAACATTTTAAAGAGATAATCATCAAAAAATAAATGACAAAGTATGTTCTTTCAATAAATGATAATAAACATTCCCCATTAAATTTGTAGTTTCTGTGTTTTTTCTTTAAAAAAGTAGGGAACCGCGAAATGGATCACCCTATATGCTCGAAATAATAAAAATATAATTTATGATAGGCGTGAGACTACCCGGTTTAATGGACACACTCAATATGAAATTTAAAAAAATGGAATAAATAATAAAAAAGTAACTGAAATTTTAAATCGATATCTGAAAATTGGCTCAAATTTTTTTCTAAATTTTTTAAATTTGCTTGGGTGATTACTCGGAGACAAATGATGAAATATAGGTCTCCAAATAATGAACTATAGTTTTTTAATCCCATCAAAAATTAAAGGACCATATGGTAAATCGTGGAAAAACATTCAAGAGTGTATGGTACCATAGACGTCATATCGATGAAATATATGTACCTACATATGTAGGTAAAACTTGACATATCAGAGCTCCTTAGACAATTCTGATTTTGGTTTGTGATATACCTAAGTAGGTATAATCATTACATCTGATATTAACGATAAAATCTGCAACCCTTTTCTCTATGGTTGCAGGGCCACATATCATATACTTTCTACGTAATGAATTTCAGATGCATTTTAATGCCAGTTGTTTGTTCGATACGCCACTCTCTAAGTTTTAACGAATCAAAATAAGCTGTAGTATCTTAAAAATAACTGTTAATTGTTATTTAGAAAGATTGCAGTCTTATAAGCTTACTAACTGTACAAATTTCTTCTTTTTTTTTGTTATGCAAGATATCTTGGGGTGCGCCACCTTATGCACATAAATTGTTCAAATCGGACTAAACCTATTCAAGCCTCAGATAACGGATATGTCAACCACAATTGTGAACTTTCTATTGGAAATAACGAAATAACTTGTAAAAAATATTATACAAATTCGGAGTTAAACCCCCTTTTTGCTATGCAAGAGTTGAGAGAAAATTTAGATTAGCTCATCTTTTTCTACAGTGATTTAGAAAATATTTAAAATTACCGTACACAATTTACGGATTATTTAAGTATAGCTTATATGTATTTATGTATCTGCAGTTTGTTCTTTTTAAAACTTAACTTAATTTAAACCTATGCTCCACTACTAACTTCCAAATTTATAATATTAATTTTAACTGCACCTCCTTAGACGAACTCATATTTCAATAGCAAAATGCAATAAATTCTGAAACTAAGTATGACCTTCTTTTCCAAGCAGTTCATTAATCCAATCTTACTTATAATCACTTATACTTTTATCTTTTTATCTGCTCAACATATTATCCCACTGTAATTCAATTACATTTTCATGCCAAACAATTTTGTACAAGTTTAACAAATAAATTTGTGCCTACTAAACATGCATATTACCTACATATGTACGCACATACATTATTATGTACATATGTACGCACATACATTATTATGTACATATGTATGTATGTATATGCCATCAATTTGAATCCATTACCACCCACTTTTTCCGCTGTGCCAGTAAACTATATAAATACATGTTTGCCGTTAGCTATTTTCGTCTGTGATTTGGACTGCGGCCAAGTTGTACGCTTAACACATACATACATGGATATGTAAAATGTAATTGCGTGCTTACATATGTACAAAGATGTCAGAATATGCATGCCAGACAATGGCTTTGTCAACAAACTATAAGGATGCATAGGTTAGTTACCTTGTGCTCGAAGAAAGTAAAAATGTTCGAAGTGAAACTACAATCAAATTTCGAAATAAGAGCAAGTACATACATATATAGATACATACATATGTGCATGTTTGTTTACTCGTGCACTAAGCATTAACAGGGCCAGCCAAATTGTCATGTCACCTAGCTAATTTTCAATTATGATCAAAACAACTGTCCACGGTGTGCGCTGTGGGGTAAGCGTTGCGGAAAAGCAATTCATTTGAAAGCGGAAATACGAGCACATTGTATGTACATATGTATTTGTATGCGTCGCACGGGAAATCGCATTTTAAGTAGTTATGAGTAGCCGAGGATTTTTTGTAACATATGAATCACTTCCTTATCGTTAAATATTTAATTGGTTGGTTGGTTGGTCGAAAATGGAGACAGAGAACACATCATTAGTCCCACTGTGCTGCCGGGTGATAATCAAATGAATGGATTACCAATCGAGTTGTTGAAATACGACGGCGAAGAACTGACAAGGTGCAGCAACCAGCTTCTTTGCAAGATATGGTCGGATAAAAGCATGCTCGACGATTGGAATTTAAGTGTTGTCTGCACAATTCACAAAACGGGGGACCCCACAATCTGTGCCAAGTACCGGGGGATAAGCCTCCTTAATATCGCATTTAAGGTCTTATCGAGCTTAGTGTGTAAAAGACTAAAGACCACCGTCAACAAACTGATTGGATCTTATCAGTGTGGCTTTAGATCTGGAAAACCTACAATCGACCAGATTTTCACCATGCGCCAAATTTTGGAAAAGACCGTGAAAGGAAGATCGACACACACCACCTCTTCGTCGATTTTAAAGCCGCCTTTGACAGGACGAAAAGGAACTCTCTCTCTATGCCGCTATGTCTGAATTTAGTATTCCCGCAAAGCTAATATGGATGGGTAAGCTGACGTTGAGCAACACAGAGCTTTTGAGCTCTGTTAGGATCGTGAAAGATCTCTCCGAGCCGTTCGATACCAAGCGAGGTTTCAGACAAGGGGCACCTATTGCTGGAGAAAATAATACCAGCTGCAGAGCTCAATAGAGAAGGTACAATTTTCTATAAGAGTATACAACTGCTGTAGTACGCCGATAATATTGATACCATTGGCCTCAACAACCGCGCCGTTAGTTCTGCTTTCTCCAGACTGATAAGGAACCGAAGCGTATGGGTCCGGTTGTGAACGAAGGCAATTCGAAATATATCCTGTCATCAAACGAACAGTATGATGGACTTGTATTGACTAAGTAAAAGTATTGCCTACATTTGTGCGCGAAGTTATAAAAATTGGTAGTTAAGAACTTTAATTATTTAGTCAAAATATATTTATTTTTTATCAAAATTTCACGGAAACTCGCGAAAAATTTCAACCACGTTTCGTTTTCGCTTGACAATTAATTAATTAAATATATCTTTTGATTAGACACACTTTTACTTTTATGCTCGTTTATAACATTATATCATCGTTGATCACAACCTGATTGCACTTTTCCTCGCATTTATTAATTTTATTTAGTAATTTAATACACCACCATGGCAACCACGCACTCATTCGTTGCGCTTTAAAGTGCACTTCCACTATTACGGCGCCAATGCAGTCACTGCTTAACTGACAGTGTATTCGTAGGAGAGTGTGTAAGTATGTAGCTATGTATGTCTACTGGTAGCATTGCGGTCACGTTGACTGCTGAAGCTAAGTATATTGATGGCATAAGTAGTAAAAAACTAGCAAAGGAGCTTCTCAGCAAGCTTACATTGTATAGCTATTGTTGTTGGTATCCAACTGCTATGGCATCAACTCGTTTATTACTCGATTAGAGGTGACACATTGCACCTTTGGCAAGTCGCGGCAGTACTGCCGATGGCTGGCAGCTGTCACCTGTCCACTATCCACTATCCGCCATTTTCTAACTTCTGTCAATTGTGTGCTAGTTGCTGTCCATCGCACAGCGTGCGTTTTTCCTTTATTTCTTCTACTCAATTCCTTCTTTTTTTCATTCAAGTTGTTTCACTAGGCAACGAGTAAGTGCTGTATTATATAATGACAGCGTTGGTAATAATGAGATTGCGGGTCTAAGTGGAGGCAGTGGAGAGAGACGAGGTGGTAGGGCAAGGATGGTGTGTTAAATATGCTTGTGGAAAATTTGCAACGCTCGCAACTATTTTACTTCATTTATTATGCAACTCAGAACGATTAATCATGGTAGATTAGTTGACAAAATAATGGGCTTTTGGGCACGGCGTACGGCGTACTCACAAAGTGACAAAGTATACTTTTATAACTTTTTTTTTAATGCGAAAACAATTTGCTGGTAGATGAACACCGCTTGAGTTTGTGAGTTTAGTGGTCAAAGTAGATTTCCTCAGACAGAAAATATCTTCAACGTTCAATTGCAACTTAGAATATATGAAGGATTTTATTTACGATGATTCTTATGCAATGTAGGGTGTATATTAAATTTGCGAATAAGTTTGGAAACCAGAACTATATACGTGAAGTAGCACGTCAGTTTTTAGATACCGATCTGAAATTCATTTGTTCATTTAACGGAATTGCTGATATCAAGTCATTATTGCAGTGCATATATCGAAGTCGATCAAAATCAAGTTCTTGTATGAAAACTTTTTATTTTATCTTCTCGAAATTTGACATATTTTGTATGGAAAGCTTTTTCAGCAAGATATCTTGTCAAAATCTAAGTTTGTACAAGGGAACGCTACAATCTTCGAACATATGGTTCAGATCGAATTAACAGTAGCCCGGGACAACTGGAGGGTACATTTTTTTTTTAAGTGAAAGTGGCCCCACCCCCTAAATAGTTTAGTGTACATATCTTTCAAACAGTTAAAAGTTTTATCAACCAAACTTGCTGAGAAGAAGTCATTTTATCACCTCTTCCAAATCTGTGAAAATGGGTAAAATCAGAGAAAAACACCATATAACAATTATGGTGAAAAAAATAACTGTGATAACACACACATTAAATTTCGCTAACCATGATGGCAAAAATTGGCCCACCTTTAGGTAGCATCCTATATCTAAGGAACTACTTGACCTATTTCAACCTAAGCATTCTCTTTAGACCCTGTGAAAATGGGCGAAATCGGGTGTCAACCATGCCTAATTCACATAAAATAAACTTCTAAATTCTATCTGATCTATCACTTAATAGTATACAAATCAAATATTAGTGAACTTATCAGAGTAAAGCTTAGTACAAAGAGTGTTCTCAAATTATTTCTACTAACGTTCCAAAATTGTCGAAGTCGAAATATTCTTCTTCTTCTTAATTGGCGTAGAAACCGCTTAAGCGATTATAGCAGAGTTAACAACAGCGCGCCAGTCGTTTCTTCTTTTCGCTACGTGGCGCCAATTGGATATTCCAAGCGAAGCCAGGTCCTTCTCCACTTGGTCCTTCCAACGGAGTGGAGGTCTTCCTCTTCCTCTGCTTCCCCCGACGGGTACAGCGTCGAATACTTTCAGAGCTGGAGTGTTTTCGTCTATTCGGACAACATGACCTAGCCAACGTAGCCGCTGTCTTTTAATTCGCTGAACTATGTCAATGTCGTCATATATCTCATACAACTCATCGTTCCATCGAATCCGATATTCGCCGTGGCCAACGCGCAAAGGACCGTAAATCTTCTGCAGAACTTTTCTCTCGACAACTCGCAACGTCGACTCATTAGTTGTTGTCATCGTCCAGGCCTCTGCACCATATAGCAGGACGGGAATTATGAGTGACTTATAGAGTTTGGTATTTGTTCGTCGAGATAAGCCTTTGCTTCGATGGAACGATGAGCTGTACGAGATATAATCGAAATATTACTTGTGCAAAAAATGGGTTAAATCGGGTCAATACTTCCCTTAGCCCTATTTACCTAACATAAATATTTACGAAGACATACATATATTGGTTTGCCAACACTTGAAGGTGTTTCCCAGGCTTTCTTCCTTGCTAGAGTATAAAATGTTTGCTTACACCCGAACATAGCCCAATTTCGCTTGTTTTGGGATGGTTTCGAGATATGACATAGGAATGTTTAATAGTTTAATACATTGGGTAGTTGAAAAAGAGTTTTCGTATTTCTAATCAAATTATATTAATTATATTTCTATTTGCTATTTTTCCGTAAGAGACATTATTTTATCAGTGTGAATCAGAATTTCGAAATTTCCAAAACGGAAGCGAGCGAACCATTGTTGCGCTACACGAACTGATACAGCATCGTCTCCGTAAACTTCACAAATTTTATTGGTGATTCGCTCGGCGTTCTTTCCTTTTTATACAAAAATTTCAAAATATAGCGAATTTCTTCATTATTTTCACTCATTTTTGAACAGCTGTAACTTGTTTTCAACTTCTCAGAATTTAATATTTTTTTGGTTAAATGAAGCTTAAAATCTTATATGACACGATGTGACAAAATACGAAAAGACTTTTTGGACAGTCTAATATAAGTTTTGATGATTAGGCTTACCTCGCACAAGTTCTAAGGATCTTTTATTTCTGAGATTTGACGAGCAACAATTTCTACCATAGAAAAATTTCCTTAAAATTTTAAAGGTAACCTTGTAGCAAAGCGAATGAGGAAGAGAAAAAACGCTACGAAAATTGCCACAAATTTTTCGAAGAAGAATTATGATCAACAGAAAATACTAACCCTAGAAAAGTTAAGATAAAGCTTTTAAGAATAATAAAAACAATGTATAAAACACGATTAATATAAAAACTGGCGAATTGCTTAGCGCCAAGCACGAAATGTAAAGCCAACCCTTTTAAGTAATATGTGAAACAAATATGCTCGCTCTAGAAATAGCCTTACTCACATACATAGCATACTTTATTATTTTTCGTTTAGTCGAAAACATTCTTTCACTGGCTTTGGGAACTGGATCAATGAACCAAATATATGTATGTATATAATCGTGCTGAAGCAGTGATTGAGCGGCAATGTAAACGTCCTTCGCAATGTGTGCTTGCAAAATAAACGCATATACACATGCACAAATATGTATATGCGGCCACCAATGATGAACTTGGGACCACAAACATATGCCTCCATATATACATATATATAAATATTGTACGCTTTAACTATATATCCATAGAGCGCAGGGTGTGTGAACATAAATCTTCAACCCTTAAGGGGGCCTGTGTACTGATAATGAAGATAAATAGTTTGCAGCAAGCTGTCGGAGTGGAAACGGTAATCGATATAGCACACACTTGCAAACCATGTACAAATATATGTACAAGCAGTGGGAAAACACGTGATTATTGACGTGTGCAAGTTCATAAATTGTATTTGAAAATGTATTACAAACTAGTTTGGCAACAATTTAGATTTTATTGTAACGGTTCTAAGAAGTTAAGCAAACTAACTGTTAACTTCAGAACTTTGCAGTAGTTATGTATTTGGAAACACGTATTTTTGAATTTGCTAAAAAAGTAGGTTAAGCCGTGAAATGTAAATAAAAAACGTTGCCTACCTTTTGGCGCATAGGTCAAATACTGTGATTTCGAATTGGCAAGCTGAATTTTAGACTATGCCATAACTCAGTGAGTGAGATTTGCTGCATAGTTACATAACTCATTCAGGTAAACGATAGTTTTTACTGAGTTGAGATGATTTGAACGGCATTGTGAAGTTTTTCGCTAATAAGACTGTTCCATTTTTTGGATTCTCCTAATAGTTTTTACTGAGTTTAGATGTTTTGAATGGCACTGTTAAGTTTTTCGCTAATAAGACTGTTCCATTTTTTGGATTCTCCTAATATATGGCCCATATATTATTGTTTTACCTCGAAACAGCAAGCATATCAAGCTACAATTTCTTATTCGTTCATTTCTTCCCGTCATCCCTACTAGTGAGAGTTCTTAGACGAGGAGTAGGAAAACTTTTGAATAGGAAGCTTATGAAGAACACTTTGGTAAGAGTTAAATTTTACTAATGCATACTGCAAGCCCAATCAAAGCAAATTTCTGAATTTTTAATTTAATTTTAAAACTTTTAAAACTGTTTTTAAGAAGTTCGTATTGAACAATGTTTAATTTTCTGCCATAACGTCAAATATGTCTCTTGCATAAATTATTTTTTTATTTTATATTTGCTTTAAGCTTTGACTCCTTTGTTCAATATAGACTACATATTGATGCAGAAATCTTTTTCAGTCCCTTTTTTATAGTAGGAGGACGCATCGAAAGGCGGAGTGCAGGACTTTATTCAGCTAAACCTAACTTACTCCCATCTCAGGTTTCTCCAGGGGACCACTGGCCTAAGCATTACTTCATGGGAGAGAAGAAGACATTTAAGACTACTCTATTGTACGGACTGACTGACGTCTTATTTGTAGTAAATGTCTCAATCTTATCACAATTAGAGCTGCCGCGTCGCTGACAGCTTTCCATTTTACAGAGGACTCGCACATAAGTGCAGTCAAATTTTCCACCGTGAGACTACCTCCCAGTGTGGTTCTCAGCTTTTTTCCTTATACTATATTTGAAAACCGAGGGCAATGATAGAGTGTTCAGAGTCTTCTATACACTCTGTACACGTCGGGCAATATGGATTAAAGTCATGACGATATTTGTATAGCTAGCTTCTAAAGCACCCATGGCCATTGAGCATTAGGGTCAGGTGGAAATCCAGGAACGCATATTGTCTATCTATCCACAAATGTATGTCCGGAATCAATCTGTGGGTCCACCGTCCTTTGCATAAAGTTTGCCATAGTTGTTCCCACATTGTGACGCTTTTGATTCTCACCCCTCTTTTTGCTACTATAGGCGTCTCTTATAAAATGTATATTCGCTTGAATTCGTCTCCCTTGCCAGGTATAATACAAAATCGCCTCAAGACAAGAAGTTTTTCTCCATGACATAATTACCAAAAATAACAAACTGTTGTTTTCCGGAGACTATTTGCCCTGCCCTTGACAAAGTTAGTTTACTTTTTCTACTTGAAGGCAGCAGGCTACTTCGAAATATGCCTACACATAAAAAAATACTAGCCTACCGTTATGCAGACATTTAGTTCCGTGTCTTTTCTTCGCGTGCGCATACAAGGTGGAGGTAAATATATGAAAATTAAGTTGAAAAGCGCAACGCGAAAAGAACATAAACTTGTGTGTGAAGGACAAACAAAATTTGTAACAAGCGCCAGCATGCAACACACGCGAATACCCACGGGACAGGTATGGCGGCAACAGCAACAACAAAAAAGTTTCACTTGAGTTGCACTTAAGGGGGCAGGCAGACGCAAACAAAAACAAAAAGGCAAAAAGTGAAAGAAGCAACGCAATGACAGTGCATTACTTGCAAACTAAACAGCAACAACAATAACAACAACGACAACAACAAAATCAATGTGCCAACAGTGCGAAAAGCGCATAAAATTAGTACACAAAGTACTTATACACATAGTTGGAGAACTATGAGAGTGCAGCCCACACATTTGGTGCGGCCTTGTGCCGCTTGCTTTGAGTTTTCGCATTTTTTCCACACTTTCTGTAATTTAAATTTTTTTGTTTTCTAGTGTCAGGCCACCATGCCACTACGTACCACTCTTTGTTGGCGAGGGAGTGCAAATGAAAGTGTAAACACAATGGCTACGACAGACTGCAGCGGCACGACAGTGAACTGAAAACGTCGTTGTTCATCTTACTACATGTACATTTTGAGAAGCAACAACAACACAATGGCCGGCATGTACACAAAACAGCGCAGTTGTCCATTTCGCATGTACACAATTTCGTTGTGGCCATACTAATACCTTTCACTTCAATGAAATTTTAATATTTTGTTCAAAGTGAAATTTTTTATGCAAAAAATAAGTAAACAGGTAAATATTTTTGCTTTATAGGAGGATATTGAAGTTAGCGAGAACGACAACTGTCGGCCTGCAGTCGTGTAGTCGTGCAGCTGTGAAAATAACACTGCCCATAAGAACGTGTGTATTTTAATATTTGACAGATGTAGTTTGCAGTCTGTCGTAGCCATTGTGTTTACACTTTGACTCAATGTGCGTATATACATACTTATATATGTATAAATATGGGTGTGTGTATGTGTTGGTTACCGTGACAACAGTAAGAGCAATCACCAACGCCACTGCAGCGAGAGAGACAAATTCGAAATAAAAACCCAAACAGCTATTGAAAGCATTGAAGCAAAAAAAGAAGCGACAGCACTCACATACATACTTACATCAATGCAAACAAAGTTGGCGTAGGGGCATAGGGGTGAAAAATTGCGCACCCTACATAATATTTGCTAACACTGCAAACAAGCACAAAGATTCTTTTTTTTCACAAACAAAAAGTAAACAAGTAGGCGAGAGGTTGCAATTTTTGAAGAACTTTTTCTGATGTAAATGCGTTAAAATGGAAGCGACATGAGAGATTACGGCCTAAAATGCGCATCAATATGGATAAAGCGTACAGCATTTAATAAATGGTGCATATTATGAATCCCGAAATTTCGGTACCCAATAACGGGATCCCGAAATCGCAGAATGAATGTTTTGTTTTGTAATGTAAAATTGTAATAAAGTGTACAGTATATAAGAATGGTGCATATTATGAATCCCGAAATTTTGGTACCCAATAACGGGATCCTGAAATTGCAGAATGAATGTTTTGTTTTATAATGTAAAATTTACCAAAAAACCCCAAAAAAATTACTTGTTACTTTCGATTCCACACAATTTGGAAAATGGTCAAAAAAGGGTAGTGTCAACATGTCCAAGACATCATTGCAATTATACAACTTACCAGCCATAATTTACGCATTCAAGTCCAAAATTGAAGAAGAGTTTAGCTATGCGGATGTTTTAAGATGATATTAATAGTTGTTTGTTAAAAAAAACGTTAAAGTAAATAGCCTTCTTGAGTGTTTGGAATAAATAATTATACGTCTTTAGTGGGCTAATAGCAAATAAATGAGCCAATTTGTGTAGCATTTAACCAGTTTCTTGCTGAAGGTTTTAGAAAAATTCCTAAAAACAAGAAACCCGAGAATTTTCATTCACTCTTCACCAGTCAATACAAACTATCAAACTTGTATATCGAAGATTTATACGATATATGTAAAAACGATAAAAATGGGCCAAATTATTTAACACACTATCATAAAATCCTGGTTTGGCCTCTCATGACTTTTTTTTTATATAAAAGCCTTATATATGATTATCATTTATAATATTTCGAACAAAATACTAGAACTCTAATTTAGAATGTGATAAAAATCAGCTGTAACAGTATTAATTATTATTCTGAAAAATAAAGAATCACCAATTTATATGTTTTCATTGCTTAAAATAAAAGTTAGAAATCAGTTTTCAATTTTAACACTAAAACACACGTGAGAGCAGGTCAAAAATCAAGCTTATGTTAACAGTTTTCTCGATTACCGAGGAGTGGTGCACTCCGAATTTCTCCCGACCGGCCAAACTGTAAACAAGGAATACTATTTGAGTATTATGTGTCGTATGCGCAAAGCTATTCGTAAATAGAGGCTGGAACTCTTGGTTTTTGTGCCACGATAATGCATGGTCCCATGCTGCATTGATTCTTCGTTTCGACAAATTTTCAACCAATATCGTGCCGCAAGCACCGTATTGGCCTGATTTAACTCCGTGTTACTTCTGGCTTTTCAGAAAAATTAAACAACCGTTTCGGGGAAACCGAAATTGACTTTAGCAACTGTTTCGAAGATTGGAAAAAACGTTGCCACAAATGTATTTGGGCCAAGGTGGATTACTTTGAGGGACACAACATAAATTCTAAAGAATAATACAATTATAGTGTAAATGAAATTAAGGCAAAAAATAAAAAATATAATTTTTTCATCACACGTCAGTTTCTTACATTTTGAGATCATTTTGTAAAGCTCACTATCTTTTAATTGATTTATCTATAGCTGAATGTGTTTTGTTTCTAATTTTTATATATAATTATTTTTGATTAATAACATGTCATTAACTTATTTCTAAATAAAAAAATTTCTATGCCCCAAAATGTACCGCTTGAAGTGTAGTCAAATATGCACAATACTTGAAATTTTTGAGTGGTAAGGTTTGCGTGGCCACGAGTGTACTTTTAAGAAATTTAAAGTTCATACAACAGAACAGATAATTTAGTTTTCTGTCTACAACAAAAAAAATTAAGTGCAAATCATCAATGCAGAAGGACCATTAAACCAACACAGAGCCAAACAATAAACCAACTATAAACTTTTGATGCTTCGATGTCATTGTGCAACAATATAAATTGTACAAAAGCCAATTTAAAAGTTCATTGTTGCAGACATTTATCTTTGATGACAGCGATTTTATACACACATATGTCAATATGAGCAAGGCTGCAAACGCTACACCAACATACAAAAAAACAAACAACTGAGAGACAAAAAAAAAAGTTTCACTATTACGTATACGCCACGTATAACTTGATTTTAGCATGACGTGTGCGACATAATTCAAATTACTCGCCAACTGTCAGGCACATAAGGCTACACATGTACTCAACCACATGCAAGCCGCACAAGCAGTAAGCACACTCACAACCACAGTTTTAGTAAATTCGCATGTGTGTGTTTGTTGGTGTGTTGACGAGTGCTGTCACGACATAACACGAATTTGTCATTTGCGAGTGCGCCTAAATGGCAAACGTGTTTTTGATGTAAATTTATGTTAGTCAAAGCACACCCCTTTCGCTCGTTCGGGGTGTGTAAATGCAATTTAGACTTTATGGTGTTATTAATAAGTGAGGATTCGGTATAATACTTTTGGCATATGCAAAATATTTAAATAAAGAGATAGTTCAATTATTAATTACAACAATTAATTATTCTGTATTGTACTTTATCATTAGTATAATAACATATTTAAGCCGAAAAATCAAAGCAGAAATTACCGATTAATAAGGCCCAAAACTAGAGCAAAGATATAAACAGCGGTAAATAAATACATCTAGGGCGTTTCATTGCCCAACCATGAAGAAGTTCGAAAAGCAATTACCCGTCTAAGTACAACAAAACGGCGGAAGCCGATGGATTGCCGGCCGAGCTATTCAAATACGGCGGCGAAGAACTGATAAGGAGCATGCATCTGCTTCTTTGTAGAATATGGTCGGACGAAAGCATGCACGAAGCTTGGAATTTTAGTGTGCTCTGCCCTATCCACAAAAAGGGTGACGCCAACTACCCTGGAGTAAGCCTCCTCAACATCGCATATAAGGTTCTATCGAGCGAACTATGTGAAAGATTAAAGCCCATCGTCAACAAACTGAATGGACCTTATTGGTGTGGCTTTAGACCTAGCAAATCAAGAACTGACCAGCTATTCACCATGAGCCAAATATTAGAAAAAACCCAGTGAAAAACGGATAGACAAACATTACCTCTTCGTCAATTTTGTAGCTGCTTTTGACAGCACGAAAAGTAGCTGCCTTTATGCCGCGATGTCTGAATTTGGTATCCCCGCAAAACTAATACGGCTATGTAAACTCACGTTCAGCAATACCAAAAGCAAACGTCAGGACCAGGAAGGACCCACCAAGCAGTTCGATACCAAACATGGATTCAGACAAGGCGACTCCCTATCGTACGACTTCTTCAATCTACTCTTGGAGAAAAGAATTCGAGCTGCAGAACTAAGTAGAGAAGGTACAATCTATTGATATCATTGGCCTCAACAACCGCGTCGTTAGTTTTGCTTTCTCCAGACTGCAAAACGAAGCGAAGCAAATGAGTCTTGTAATGAACGAAGCAAGGCAAAATATCTCATATTATCAAACAAACAGCTGTCGCTCTTGCGACTTGGCTTCCATGTCACTGCTGATGGTCATAACTTTGAAGTCGTGGATAATTTCGTCTATCTTGGAACCAACATTAACACCAACAACAACGTCAGCCTCGAAATCCAACGCAGAATAACTCTTGTCAACAGGCGCTACTTCGGACTGAGTAGGTAATTGAGAAGAAAAGTCCTCTCTCCACGAACAAAGACCAAACTCTACAAGTCTTTCATCATCTCCGGCCTGCTTGGACGATGACAACATCTGCTGAATCGACGTTACGAGTTTTCGAGAGAAAGGTTCAGCGGAAGCCGCAATCCATGGAACTAAGCTGTATGGAATATACGGTGACATTGACGTACTTAGTTCAGCGCATTATGAGACATGTCGTCTCCGAATGGATGAAAACTCTCCAGCCCTGAAAGTAATCGACGCAGTACCCGCCGGAGAAAGCAGAGGAAGAAAAGACCTCCACTGCCTTATGAAAGATCAGGTGAAGAAGGACCTGACTACAGTTGGTATCTCCAATTGGAGCCAAACAGCAAAAAAGAGGACCGACTGGCGCAATGTTGTAAACTCGGCTATAATCGCGTAAGCGGAGTCAACGCCAATAAAGAAGAAGAAGAGTCAACATGTTACTACTTAATTGGCGGCAAGTTTCAATTTTGCGTTAATTTTGAGACACTCTTTAATATAATGACACTTCGGCACTTATTATTTCCTATAAATTAAAATTTTACTCGCTAATGTATATATCATGTTGCTGAAGGCGTGTTCATACAAAAATTCAAAATTCAAAAGATATACATATGTATGTACGAGTATGCACGTGTGTGTGAATTTACAAAAGCGTTAATTGCTGTTTGCACTTGAATATCAGAAATATCAGAAAAAGCAAACAAATAACCAATATAATAAATATTGTGTACAATAATATTGCACCATTATTTGTCTTTGAGCGCAGATCAAATAAAAAAATAAACGAATTATTACGTTTCAATTATTATTTCGCTTATTTAATTTGAAAGGACGCGATAATAGGGTACAAGGGTCTATATGATGTGCCTACTTTATATTTCTTGTTATTTTTCTGCTTATTAAGCAGCGAGTAGACACAAAGCAAACACAAAGCGAAGCGAGAAAATTCGGAGGAAAACAAGAACACCAAGTAAAAGGGACCGAAAGGTACATTTTGTGCCCGCGACTGGTCATGCCAAGCGAAACTGTGCGCTGTTGGCCGCTTGTTCCTGCGCCGA
Source organism: Bactrocera tryoni (assembly GCF_016617805.1). Taxonomy (NCBI): domain Eukaryota; kingdom Metazoa; phylum Arthropoda; class Insecta; order Diptera; family Tephritidae; genus Bactrocera; species Bactrocera tryoni. The sequence continues at coordinate 12,378,861 of NC_052500.1, forward strand.
CAATATTGAAAATTACATTTTCCGGTCATACTTTCCGAAGGTTCGCTACACCCTTTCGGGCAAAACTAGAAGCAAAATTCAAAGAATTAAAGAGAAAAAATTATAAAACAAACAAAAATGAGAAGGAAAAAAGCGAAAGATAGGAATTTAGCACTCTTGTTGACACAGTGCTAACGATAATGTTGATTGTTTGTCCGTTTGCTAACAATTGACCTATGGTTGGCCCGAGAGCGGTGTCAAAGCGCAGCATTGATGAATATTCATAATGATGAAAGCTATACGGGAATGAAAGGATGTGGTACACAAACACACACTCATATACTATATGTATATGCAAACATATATAGTACACACTTACATACTACATACATACATACATGCATACATATAAAACCTTATCACTCGATATCTTTTCGCAGCCATTGAAAACGCCCTTTCGACCTCCTACCTATACATATCCTGTTGCTTACTGTTATCCATTTACGAGTTATCCTTTTCTGCGCACAAAATCTCCACACACAATATTGCATGAACGCGGATGTGTTGCTTTCTATTGACCTGAAAATGGCACACAAAAATAAGGCAAAGCAATCCGAAATGCTCAGGGCGATCCGTTTTGAACCTCGCATGATTCTTTTGCTCCTGCTGTTCGCACAATGTCCCATTATCTCTTTCGTTTGTAGCCTGCTTTTTGTTGAATTTGTTGTTTCACTTTTTACCTCGAGCATTGTTTGCGCTTTTGTAGAGTCACACACACACACACCCACACACGCTTTCTCACGGGCTTACATGACCGCTATACAATATCGTGCGTGTGCCATAATAAAGTTATTTATTTTATTATTTTTATTGTAGCCTTTACAAGTCGCTTTGCAGCTAAGCTATGAATTGATTTCAATAATTTGTTGATGCCCTACAACAGTTATATCCTTTTCTGTAGCACACGCGCTAACATGCTCATATGTGTATGTGTGTGTAAAAGTATATTTCGATTTGTGTTTTACGGTTTCTTATAATATACATATATATGTATGTATGGATGCCTATCTTAGCATATATTTTATATACACATGTTTTAAATTATAATTCAAATCGGTTTCATAGCTTGTACGCTTGTAAAATGTGATTATTATGTTTACAGAGAAGGATAAATGAAAAGCAGAATTTTATTAGATAAAAGGTACAGAATGCTTTTCTTGACAAAAGGTTATCTCTTTTCATAGCAAAGCAAGCTTAACGCTCTTTTCTATATTATTTTTATGTTGGATTGGTCGAGGAAACCGTCACTAGCTGAGTAACGGAGAACTGAGATATGTCAACAGTATTCACTAAATCTTAGAGAGTGGCAAATCGAACAAATACACTGGCATAGTTAGACATTTATAGAAAAGTAAGCGAATTAAAGGCAACTATACAACAACAAGTAACAAGGTAAAATATTAATTTAAGTATATCGATATTTTTAAATATGACTGATATTCTTAGCTCAGAATAATTAAGAGATTACGTGGGTTCACGGGTTTCAAAAATATGATTAAAATTATTGTCTTATTAAATTCTACAACACCTCTACAAAATTGTCATAAATTTTCAAGTTAATTCTTATAATAGTTTTGGAGATACAGCCTTGAGAACTTGTGCGCTCAAGGCTAGCTAGGCTAAGTGCGCCGTCTTTAAACGCTTTTTTCCTGAAATTGTTTTTTCGAAGTCGGTTGACAATAATTCTCGAGAACTACTCAACCGATCTTCATGAAATTTTACACAGGTCTTTGAGATATAATTCTTAAAGAATTTGTTTTTCGATTACAACTATTTAAAAAAAATGTCGCAAATTTTCACTGAAATTTTCTTCTTTTTTTTGTAAAATTTTCCGCCAAAAATCCAATTTTCAGTTCTCTTTTCCTTCGTCCAAGTTCTAAGTTAAGGTTTTAACTAAAACACGTATTTTATCACTTTAGATGATCTTGTAAGAAGTTATCTTCTCATCATCGGAAATGGCGTCGCAATGGCCAGGTTTTAAATATTTTCTTTCAAAAATTTCAGAATTTCTTTGCAAATAGTGTTTGTTTGTAACAATAAAAAAATCTAATAAAATTTTTAATTTTTATATCAGAAAAAAATTTTGAAAAAAGGCTGTTTTTACCTAAGGATAACCATTTAAATTGAAATGAAATATTTAGAAAATCAAATTCATATTTTCACTGCACCATTATAAACTGTAAAAGAGTATGTGATTTCTCTATAATTGCTGTACCGTTAAATGAAACTGCAATAGAGTGTGGGATTTTTCAACAATGAAAGAAAAGGCACTGAGCATAATTGTAGAGAAGACTCTATAGCTGTTGACTTTGGTGTTTTGTCAAAAACCACTTTGGATGTACAATAAGCTGAGGCTTAGCACCATACAAGTATATGACTTTTCATAAATCATAACTTTCCACCATCTTTAATAAACTTTAACAGGTTTTTGCTAAGTTTTACTATAGCAAACTTTAAAGCATGTTGCGTGTCTAGTTTTTAAATAGACTTAAGATTTTATAACTTATTGTTAGGCTTTTAAAACAAAAAGCAGATTCAATAAATAAAAAGATATTGAAACAAAAAAAATGTTGTTACCAAATCTATTTTCTTAGAAATATTCAACCGTCTAGACTGATTAATATTGAGTTCTACGTAGGTTGCTTTTATATTTCGCGTTGCAACTCAGAACTTTATCAAAAAGTTTGATATTTTTGGTATTAGATGTACTCAGAACGTTTTGGCATACGAGGGGATTTGGTTGTTTACAGTAATCTAAAATGGAATTAAATTGCCAATATCGCGAGATTATTTCTTACAACTTTCGACAGAATTAACTCATCAAAATGCATAGATGAACTTAATTCAATTTTTGTCGATGAACCTTCAACAAGGAGCAGTTTTTATCGATAGTATGTTGAACTCAATCGAGGTCGTAGATCATCCAAGACGAATTTCGTGAATCGTCCAAAAGCAGTTGCTTTCCGGCGCAAACTTATATTGCAAGATCCTCATGTGACCTATCGTGAGATTGAGACAACTATAGACAATAGTTGAACCATTTGTTTGCTAGTTATCTAACAAGAAATCAGCAAAACCAAGAACTGTAGATTGATGAGTCTTCGCTACGACAAGGCGAACTTTCAGACATCGACTGAAACAACTACATTTTTGAGCATTGAAAATATCGATTTGATGAGTCATTCACTATATAGTCCAGATTTGGCACTGAATGATTTCTTTTTATTCCCATATGTAAAAAATAAACTATGATGTTTTTCGGCCCCTGTAGAGGCAGTTGATGCGTTCAGAACGCATTTTGAAATATACGCAGTTTTGAAGATACCTCAATCAGAGCGACAAAAGTGTTACCATAATTGGGCGAAACGCATGCGAAAGTGTAAGATCTATTGATCTGGAGAATATTTTGTAAGAAAATAAAACGATTTTTGATGATTAAAATTTGTTTTTGTTCTATAATCGCGAAATATAACATGTAGACCTCGTAAAATATTAGATGATAATTATTGCAATCCCTCTCTAAACGAACTTTGATTTTCATTTATAGAAATATAATGAACTACTTCATCATATCAAGCGCTTAAAATTCTACTACGGTCGTGGTACTAGAACGGATTGAACATATCAGCATTCCTCAATTTTTTTTTTTTTTTTGAACTACCTTTTTACTTTTTAATAACAACGTAAAACCTAGATATGTTGCACAAATATGTGAAATATTCGAAGAAATTGAATTAATATCTATCAAATCCATATTAAAGAGACGCATCCGTTAAATTTAAGCAACTGACAGACAAATTGACTCTATTGAGCAGTTAGGAAGCCGAAGGCTTTGAGTTATATATGAGACGCATTTCTAAACAGATAAACAGAGTAGATAAGATACTAACTTATGCCCTAACCCCAGAAGCCAGAGCGGTTCCTATGGTGAGATTTTGTGGCTCGACGCTTGGTAGCAATTTTCTTCAAATGTAAGTTTTTGGCAACCAATGAATTTTATTTGAGTAAATTTGTATGGAAATTGTAGACTTACCTTATTTCTTCTAACACACAGAACCTTGATCAATATTCATAGACTCGGTAAAAAATTCCTTTGAACTCTGGAAAAAATTAAAAAAAAAAAAGAAAACAAACGGAGTTATATTTTTGTGTTAGGAATTTTTTGTTATTTAAAAATACTTTTGATTAAAAAAAAATGGTTTTAATAATTTAAAAAATAATTCATTATTAAAAAATTAAAGTTATAGCACACTTTAAGGCGTGTTAAACGCTTTTTAAAAGTCTTTTCAACTTTTCAGAAAATACTAGACACACTTCCTCCCCTTTTATAATTATATAACACAAAATCGGTGAAAAAAAATCACATTTTCTGCACAAATTTGTACTTTCTTCATTTATTTACACAAAATTATGAAATCGATTTGTGCTTTGATTACTTTTTAATAGCATGAACGCACAAATATCCGGTACATAAACATCTGCTTATCAAATATGTCTTACGGTAACTGTAGCGGCTATAAAGCAGCGAAAAGACTCGGCTGTAAGTTGAGCGCAAAAAAGTATGCAAAAAGTAATGAACGTTGTATCTACCTTTCTTAAAAGGCTACGCATTCTCAAGATGCTGTATAAATACCTACATAAAAAAATAATAAAAGATGTAAAGAAAAATTATAAACATATTGATATATATACATACTTGTATATAATTACATAAATAAATGAGGAGCATATAAGGTTTCGTCGCCATATTTTAGGAGCTTTGCGGTCAGTTGCCTTTCGCTTGCACCTGCTTAAAAACATTTCTCTCACATTCTTGGCAGTTAAAATAAATGAGCGCATTTTGAGTTTGCAAAGCTGAAATTTCAACTTTATGGGTATAAATATTTTAACAACACTTGGTCTACATCAAAAGGTCTCGAACGTCAAAGTTAAAACGAAAAAATACCAAAATAAATGCTTTTAAGTGCCACAACCACAGAGTGTCCCGCATATTAATATTACTGCCATCTGCTTTGCTAGCCTTATTTACCAACTGAAATTTTTGTTTAAGCTTACGCTAACCTGGCGCCATAGCTCTTTTCATGCTTTAATTGCTGTTGTTGAAATTTTTAGTTGTTGCATTAATACTTTTCATTTTAGAGTTTCCTTTTTGTTTTTATGTGGAGGCGTCCGTTTACCAGCAGCAATTTAACACCCTTAAAAAGTTTAAGTTTATCTCATTTATTACTCCAGCAGACTCTCGCCAGCAACTTTGCGCTCAGGGTGGTGCGAAAGTGGTATTTCCTTTAGTGTAAATTTCGCATAAATAATTATATTTTTTAGGCCAAATCAAGTTCAAAATTTGTTTAAAGCCCTATACATTAAATGCGAAATAATTACTATAGAAAATATGCTTTATCGCTTTTCTGAAAACAATAAATTGTAGTCCCAACCTTCACCACTCATTTAACATCTTGCATTTTCAGCAATGCTTCTCCAACCATCTTAAGCTCTTATAAGTATGCTTCACAATTTCACACACATACATATGATACTAGAGAACTACAGAGCTTCTATAATTTTCTGTTGTTTGTTTTCTATTAATTTGTCACTAACAAGACAGACGCGGTAATTATTTGCCACTGTTACAGAGGATTTAAGTATGTCAAAGTGTTCTAAAAGTTCATAGTTTTCTATATATATACAGAATAATACATATGACATACTTATGGGCGCTTTAGTCCTATTTTGCGTTTACTCAGGAGAAGCCGGTCTAAAATGTTATATTTTAAGTGATAAATTACTCAGTAATTAAATGCTATGCATATAATTATAACATCAGAAAACATTTCTGAAGAATGGAAAGTGATATCTTCCATTTTTAACACTGGAGGTTAACTTCTGTATACACGTGTAGAATTATATTATAATTTATAATTAAACTCTCCTTCAACAAATTTTAAAATTAGACAAATATATAGCATTTATCACCTCGTAAACGAACTGAAAGCATGCCCTACTCAAAACTCCCTTATCTCGACCATCTCATTATTGACAATCAACTTTAACTAAACTCAATTGGTTTTTAGATTAACACATGCATAATTCCCAAATTGGTAATAAAGATCTAGCGATAGGTAACTATAGTACACAGGGCGGTAATAAATACTAATATTTTCCTCTTTGTTGTTTGCCAATTTGGTTCCCAGGCTTATGAGGCCACAATTGACGTTCGCATATTAAATGTTCACATTTGTTCATTCGCTGAGCTTTCGTGAATAATTCAACGAAATCGATTGTGTTACTTTAATTACAAGAGTTAACCTTGTTTACGTCCATGTAATTTGACTTGTCAAGTTTAGACAGCTGGCTATTTTCTAAAAATAATCTAGAAGTTGTAATAATTTCCATTCGTACTTTTACTGGTACTGCCATCCATAAAAAAAAACTTTGACTGAATTGTGGCATATAAATCAGGCTTTATATGCTTATAATAATAATATTTTAAAAATGATTTTAATTTGAGAATATTGCTGATGAATTCTTATATATAGGACAAGGAACGAAGAGAGGTAATAAATTTTACGAAAGCATATATTTTAATGAGCTCTTTTGCAGTTTATACATATGTTTATACAATTTGTTCTAGATATCTGGAATTTCCTGGTCACATTGCATCGTCCGAATGTTACTTTAAAATTTTTTTTATCTATTGGGCTGTTCATGAAGTAATTTCACTTTTTAATGCCTTTTTAATTTTTTTTTTATTGTGAAAAATATTTTATAAAATTATAAAATATACATATATAATTTCCGGGTAGGCAAAAAATTGGTCCTAACGATTTTTGACGTTGAAGTTTCACTCAAAAAATTTACAGAGACCGGAACAAGTAATAGTCCGAAGTGCCAAGAGAATATGGTGGGTGCGGTAGCACTTCCCATTCAAGCTACAACATCTTTTGACAAGTCATCATACTTGTATGAGGTAACGCATTATCCTGGTGGAATACTACATCTTTTTCTTCTTCTGTTTGAGTGCGTGACAATTCACTTCAGAATTTACCGTGGTATTGTCGATCAAAGTCTATATATAATATAAACGACTCCTTTGAAATCTCACCAAACAGACAACAAATTTTTTTGACGGCCTTCGAAGTAGTTTGAGCTGATTCTTCTATTTTAGACCACGATCTCTTGCGCTTCACATTCTTGAAAACAACCCACTTTACGTCGGCAGTGACAATGCGCTTGGAAAATGGAACACTTCTTTGACGTTTCATAAGCAACAGCAGAGTGGTTAAGGGGTTACATGGGTTTACCACCAGAATATTGTCCGACATTTTCAAGTTGATCAGAGTAATAGTTTCGGAGAACTTGTGCACTCGAGGCTAGCTAGGCTAAGTGCATCGTCTTTAAACGCGTTTTTCTCAAAACTGTGTTTTTGAAGTCGGTTGGCAAGATTTCTCGAGAACTACTCAACTGATCTTAATGAAATTTTACACAGGTCTCTGAGATACAATTCTTAAAGACTTGGACGAAGGATTTTGTTTCGATTACAAATATTTGGAAGAAAAATGTCGCGAAATTTCGCTGAAATTTTCATACTTTTGTAAAAATATCTGCCACATATTCAATTTTCAGTTTTTTTCCTTCATTCAAGTTTTAAGTTAAAGTTTTAACTAAAACACATACTTTTTCACTTTATATGATCCTTTAAGGAGTTATCCTGCCAACGCGGGCGTATCTTTTTTCCGAGGGGTCACCGGAAATGGCGTCGCAATGGCCGAGTTTAAAATATTTTTTCAAAAATTTCAAAATTTCTTTGTTAATAATATATGTTTGTAACAATAAAAAGTCTAATTAAATATTTAACTTTTTATATGAGAAAGAAAAAAAGGCTGTTTTTTACCCGAGGAAACCCATGTAACCCCTTAATGCGAGGAAACAAATTTTGTTCTGTAAGAACATGAGGAACACATACATATGTCTGTCAAGCTTCGAGTCCTCAACACATATTCTCCGTTCACATAAGTTTCGCCTTGCCCGAACTAAAACAGTAAAATATGCCGAAAATGCGGGTTTGGATCTTCGATAGAACACCGAACAATAACTATCCAGAAAATTAAAAAAAAGTTATTTACAATTAAGCCTTGATCTATCAGCTGTTCAAATATATGTAAAACGGTGAGGTGGTTAAGTGTGAAATCGGTTGCGAAAAAATTCAATAAAATCAGCTGTTATAATCAATTAAAATTACTTAGTGAATAACCCAATATATAAAAAATTTAGACCTGATATTGACATATTTACGTACACACTCGTTGTTGCTTTGCAAATACAATTATATCTCTGTAATAATTTCCATTAATATTTTCACCACAAGCAAGTTTTTAAAATAAGGACGCAGACCATTGTGTCCACAAAGTCCATTAAAAAGTATTTATTATTTCAATGTGTAATAAAGAATTACGTGTGAATGTGATCAATTTTGTTTTTATTATTTATAACATTTTCATTTTGCTGAGATTGTGTGTTGAATAATATATAAATTATAAAAGCACACGGACAATAAAAGCTCAGTGATTTGTAAAATCTCGTACGAGCATAGCAAACTAAAGCCGATAACTAGTGGACAAGCTGTGAAGGCCTACGTGCATATAAACATTTAAAGCATTGAGCAAATATTCAAGTAAATGTATACATATAAGTACATATATATTTTTAGAATTGCAGACAAATAAATATTTGCAGTCACATTGCTAAATGAAAGCATTTATTATATGAAAATGTTTATTGTTCATTCATTAGCAGCATTCGATCTGTATTTACTAGAGAAATAGGAGAAAATATATGTAGGTAGCATGTTTCTAGAGGTAAAGAACGTACAGTGGAATAACTGTCAAATCAGAAGAAGCTCAGAAAGACATATATTAAATTTTAAAATATTATTAAAAGATTTGATAAAGCTTTTATATGAAATTTCTGAAATTTTAGGTTACTTTAAAAATTACCACGAACAGAAAAATATTTTGAACTCAATTATATGCCTTTAAGATAGCGATACATAATGAAAGTAACACCCAAAAGCAGGCTTCGTTGAACTTGTAGACCAGCGAATGTATTTGATCAAGTTCATAAACGGACACCACGTATTCAGTTCTATGGGACTAATAGAACCAAGAACAAGAAACGAGTACTCGAAACAGAAACTCGGCGTTGTTTACAGTAGCTGAGATTGCAAAATCATCATGTGACCTATGGTGTGAGTGTGACAAATATAGGTAATAGTGGGGAAAAACATACATTCAATATTGCATGAACATTTGATTGTAATAAAATTGTTCACGTTGGATCCCACACATTTATCAATTGCTCCAAAAAGGCTCGTGTCGGTTGGTCGAAAGAAATGTTAACAAAATACGAAGCGATTCTTCGAAACACGTCTATGACGTGACAGGTTATGAATCGTGGATGAGTCCGAAAGTAAGCAGCAGTCGATTGTTTCTGGATGTTTCAAGATGAGCCGATTCCAACAAAAGTTGTTTGCGCACGAAGCACTTTCAAGCAAATAGTTGCCAGTATTTTTGGAAAAGCTGGACATGTCTACTGGAACAACGCACAACTATTGCCAGTTGTCTTTCACGAAAATAGGAAAACCAAGCCCCGTGTATGGATCACTCTTCGCCACGGCAAAGCAAAAGCTTTCACATATCGACTGAAGCAATTGTATTTTTTAACACCCTACACATCGATTATATATAGACCTTACTTGGTACCGAATGGCTTCTTTTTATTCCTGTTAAAAAAATACTCTAAGAGGTCAACGATTTTCGATACCAGAAGGGGCGGTTGTTGCGTTTAAAAGCCATGGAGATACCTTAAACAAGGTGACAAATATGCTACAACAATTGGTCCAAACGAAGGCAAAAGTGCATTGATCTTAATGGAGAACATTTTGAAAAACAATGAAACCATTTTTGATGATTAAAATTTTGGGATTTGAAACCGAAATATAAAAGGTAATCTACCAATAACTCTACAATTATTTTTAATTAAACTTTCCGGGCGCTCGTATGTCAAAACGTTCTTAGGATGCATACCATCAAACATGTCAAACTTTACGATACAATTATGAGTTTCGAGATTATAACACTAGTGTTGCCAAATCCCGAAATATACAAGGCAACCTACGTACCTATAGGTACCATATATTACATCTCCACCTCAAATTAGTCTATGTCATCTCACTCGATGTTTATAAAATCTCAAAAGAGAGGATACTTTACTCATTCTGGGCGTAAGAAAGTATTGCCTCAACATTGAAACAGTTTGAAGGGCTGTCTCAATAGAGGCTCCTTAGGAAGCTCATATAAACACTTAATGGATACTTAAGCTTTAGCTAGAATGATATTTTTGAAGTGGAGGGGCTTTCTTAGAAAAAGGAAGATAAAGATATTTTAGAAGTCGACGCTTTCCTAGAAAAAGAAAGATTACTAAGAGACAAATTTATCCTATCGTGCGAATGTACGTCGAGGTTTTCCTACCAAGAAACGTTAGATGCAATAGTCAAAAAGACAGTATTTTCATAAATTTAAGTGCTAGAGAACAAACTACAGTTGTAATTACAAATCACAGATAATTTGTGAAAGGAAGCTATAAATTAAGCGTTGTGCAGTATGCAATTAAAATCGCTTAGACGCTTCAGAGTATATATATAAATATTTATATAAGCGAACTTTGCCACTTATAGCGGTGAATTAAACTTTCCTCCTACCACACTTATTATTTATAAATGTTGAACTGGTTGAATGCGAACATCTGCCTTACAAAACACACTGCCAACCAACCCAAGTGCTGCCCACCACGTGCCACTTAAAGCGAAATACCTGATTTCCACTGACTTGTGGCCGCCAAACAAAGTGGTCATGGACAAAGTGCTGCGCACGTTTTGTTGCCTTCGTTTTAGCAAACAATAATGCAGTCCAGATTGAGAGAGAGAGAGAGAGGAAGAGAGTGCGGGCGCTAGAGAAGGACTATATAATTGCCTTGCTTTCTAAAGCAATTTTGAACTAAACGCTTCTTTAAAATGGAAAAACGAAAAGCTACGTGCACTCAGCTAAACGCGCTGGAGCCTCAAAGAAGGCCACGCCACTTTTGTGTGAGGCTATGCATGGATTTTGTGTTAAAAAGAAATATAAAAAGCAAACTTGCTACAAAAATTGCAAATTCAAGACGAAGCAAAAATGTGGCAACTTTGTGCTTTGCAGCAATCAGCGAAACTTTAGAAAAATTGCGTGCGCGCGGCTCGTGGTAGGGGCGGGGCGGTGCGGTGCGGTGGTTATGATGAGCCAATCAAAAATGAATTTCCCTAATTGTCTGCCAACGAAATGTAATGAAATAGCCAGAATGAAAAGAAATTAATTTTGAATAATTTTGATTGCGTGTGTATGCGTTTTGTTTTCATAACGCGCTTGTACTTTTCGGAATCGGCTTTTGCAACGGCGAAATGGAAAATGGGAAATGGCAAGAATTGCAAGCGGAAAGTCAAACAAAGCGCTGAATGTCAAGCAGCCAACGGGTCGGAAATGAAAAGTGCTCGCAAAGTATACTTCACTTAATTTGCGCGCTGAATGCTTGAAGGGCAAGCGGCTGGCCAAGCAGCGGCGGCGCGCGGCGACTTATGGGTGTCTCATACAATAGCACAAGCTGCGGGTGGACTGCTGCTAAGTACATACAAATGTAGACGACGCCTACTTTTAGCCCCTTCATCAGTCTTCTTCGGAACTGCGGCTACTTTAGTGAAAGGCATTTTCGAGTGATGACAGTTCCGGCTGTCGTTGCCAATGAATACTCCAGAGTTGAGATGCTAGTATTTATAGTTATATACTTATGCATGTACATACATATTGTATACGAACAGGGTGATCCTTCAGGCATAAAATGTTGTTCATAATTCATAAAAACTTAAATTTTTATTATTAATTGAAAATGAAGCATAAATTGTGCCAATGAAGGGCAGTTTCATACATATGTATGTATGCTGGATGGATCCATATATAATTATTCATATTCATTACAATTACAACATTTATTTGCCTTCTATTGAAATTAGTGTTGCCTTTTCGTAAATTTGCCAAGTGACCTATAAGCGACCTTGGATTTTTGCGCAGTATAATTATGTAAAAATGGATGTGGAAGTTCATACATAAAGAAAAAATATTTGAAAGCTTCAAATACGATTAAAGAAAATTATTACAGGATGGTCTTATATGGGTCTTAGAGTCGCATACAAAAAATGTAGCCAAATTGCAGCATCAAGCTGGACTTTCGGCAGCATTGAGGCAACTAATAACACCGTTATCACTCTGTAATCGCGTTTCAGATAAATTAGGGTGATCTTTACAAAATAGGTCAAAGTTCTGCAGACAGACAGACAGCTAAAAATACCGTTATCAGTCCATAATAGCGTTTCAGATACATTAGGGTGATCTTTACAAAATATTTCACAGTTCTGCAGACAGACAGACAACTAAAAACACTGTTATCAATCCTTAATCGCGTCTCAGATACATTAGGGTGATCGTTAAAAAATATTTCTCAGTTTTCCAGACAGATTAGTAGCATTGCACAGTGATGAGAGCACAGATTTCTTTAAACCGCCAATTTAGGGTTAGGAAATTTTAGCTTATAAAAAAAGACTTCATTCACAAAATTTTACACCACCCTAATATAATTAAATTCTTATATAGAAATACCGAATTATTACACTATTTGTTTCAGCCATATACATACATACATATATGTACATATATATATTCCTATACATGGAAAATCTTATGGCATATGGACATATCAAAGAGGTCCCAAGAAAAGATTTATTGTTGTTTTTCGAGACCACTACTTTTCACAAGCCCACATCCAACTTTCAACCACACATACTACAAATAACTATATACATATATAGATATGTGGCCAAAGGCGAGTTTTATGATATTACTTGCATGACAGATTCAGCACAAGCACAAAGTAGCTGCAAGCACTGAACGAGCTTGATATGTAAACCGAAAACGAAGGCCAAAAAGTACGAAATAAAAATGAAAATTGAGAAGCTATCAAATACAGACGGCCACACAGTCACCCACAAGCCAACATTGAAATCAAAGTATCACAAGAGAAATGTGTTAAAAGCGACAATGAAGAATGTATAAAATGACAACAAAAACAAAAGTAAATACATACATATATAAAGTACTTGGCATGCTTCACTTTAATGCGTTCACTGTGTAAACGCTCAAGAGTGGCAACTATATAAGTGAGTGGGCGTACGCCAATTGAGAAATGTGAAAATGAAGCGTTTTAAAACGCATTAAAATGCCAAAGGCAGATGGGTTAAGACGCCGTCGAAGTCACTGTGGAAGGCTGTGTGGAGGAGTAAAATTATGTATATATAACTGTGAAAAGTGATCTTAATTTCGATTGCAATGGTTTCATTGTGTGATGACTTGAGTTGGAGACGACTTGGGACTTTCTATAACAAAATTATTGAAAGTTGTCATGAAAGCAGAATTGAGTAATTGTCTTCCAAATAACGAAAAAATAATAAACAACGTTGACTTCGATTGCAATGAAGCTACAGTCTTTCCAAAAAACGAAGGTTTATATAAAAAAAACCTTATTTTTGATCGTTCAGTTTGTATAGCAGCTACATGCTCTGTTGGTGCAATTTGAACAATATGTTCGGAAATTGTACAGTTGTCTTGGAAAATAATATACGTCAAGTTTCATGAAGATATCGTGGCAAATAAAAAAAAATCCATACAAAAACTTATTTTTAGCTGTCAGTTTGTATGGCAGCTATATGTGATAGTGTTCCGATTGCGGTGGTTTTCACAAATGAGCAGCAGCTTGGGAAGGAAAGGTCTTTTACAGAATTTCAGATCGATATTTCAATAACTGAGAGACTAGTTCGCGTTGATACAGACGGACCGACAGCCAGATATGCCTAAATCAACTCAGATCGTGATTCTGATCATATATATATACTTTATATGGTCACCAACCAAATATAATATATCCTGTTTAGTCATATATAAACAATTTTTATGTTCTTGAGATTTATTTATGCACAAAAAAATTATTTCTTCATTTGCCTATATTTCTTATATATCATACTTATTTATATACTTTAGTATAGTATATCCCAATTACAGCTGTCAATACACACAGGTATGCAGCAAAAACATCTATTTAAATCATCCATAACGGTTAATTTGCTTCAGTACACACAAATTGCCAAAAATAAAAATCGCAAAAATATCGATTCGTTTTCAAAGAAACCTTCTGCTTGAAGTAATCAAATATGAACTATTTGGTAGCCACAAAAGGTTTCATACTGTTACTCAACATTACCTAACAAAATTTCACATTCTGTGCATTTATTGCATGTTTGTATGTGTTTCATTAAAATTTTGACAGTTTGAAGAGGGCAACAGAGCGTAACATCAGGTTATAAACACGAGCAGAAGCAAAGTCTACACGAAGATGCCCGCCACAAGCAAATAAAGAAAATTTATGTATGTGAAAGGTTTCCCGTGAGAGTTAAGGATTCTTTCTTATTATGATATGATGATATGGCGGTTGAATTATTGCTATGAAAGCAGGCAAATATAAAATATAGATGGTAAAATAAGTTATATATTATTTATGTATATTCTCATGTATTTAAATATCGAGTACAGGTTTCTTGCCTTCTGTATAATCTGTCTTTATTTTTGTCTCTTCAAGCGTGAATTATTCGCATTTGCCCGCCCGTTATAAGACCAAAATAAATTTATCTCTTTTACACCAACTTGAAATGTTACTCATACGCAATGGCATGCTACAATTATTTCAAAAGGCAGTAGTTGCTATAAAGGTAGATTCATAAGCTGGATAGATAGCAGATATAATTATTTACTCAACATTTACAAGCGTTACTTAGCTGAAATCGCAATTAGTGAAGTTTATTGTGCATATTTTTAAGGTGACATTTAAGCAACCTTATTCACAATGGTTCTCCTAAAGGCCTATCGTCAGACATCCACTCTACCTATCTAAGCAACCTTGGCTCAGCTGCGGAGATACGATTGTGTAAATGTGGTTGTAGAAGTCCAAAAAAAAAACTCCAAATATGGTTATAATACTTTTCATCCAAAAAATTAGTTTTTCTCAAAATTGCTATTCCAAAATGGTAAATTGTCAACATCAAGAAAAGTCAGAAAAATAGAATATAATTCTTGATCCAGGAAATTTTAGCCTATTTACTTGAAACCAACAATTTTCTAGTCATGTCTTTAAGTTTTCAAACAGAAAAATGTTTGACGTGCCTCTGTAGTACTAACTACCGAAGCGGGCTCCAACAACTTTCAACAGAGCTACTTTCTTGTTGATTTTCTCTTGCTCTCTCAGATCTCGCTCGTCATTCATTGTGTACTTTCGCCTATGAATTGGTAGATCACTGAAAATATATGACATTTTTGTTGATGGGATAATCCAAACTTACTATTAGGCGCCTTTGGCATTCTTTTGTTAGGGATTAAAAGACGTCTCCTGCCGCTAGAAAAACTATCTTTTACGTTTTTGTTAAAACTATTTTGACATAATTTATGTCAGGAAAGATTAATGTATGAATAACATAATGCTTGATTTCGTACTAATTCATTATGAAGTAGTGTCCCGACAGTGCCACAAATCTTAAGCGATTGAAGTCAACACAATCGCAAAGCAGAGTCGATAATTCGATCAGTCATGGATCGGATTCAGTTCCACTTTTACTCTAGTAGATAATGCACATACACAGAGACGCCGTACAAAGCGCATCGGAGACGCTTTTGCTACTGTGAAGTAAAGTAAGAAGAAGACCCAAATGAGTCGATCCAACATCACTTACTGGAACTGTGTCCATCTAAATTATGGAAAATTTTGCGGAAAGATCTTAGTTTGCGAGTTTACAAAAACCAACTCGTAGAAGAACTGAAGACGAACCACTATCAAGCGCGTCACACGTTCGTTGAATGGGTCCAAAGCAATATGGCCACCGATCCCGATTTTCACAAGAAAATTTTAGCTTTCTTTCGGTTGAATTCGTACCTTAATAAAAAAAATTCCACATTGTGAGTAATGATAAGCTACAAACCATTGCAGAGACGCCGTACATCCTCCAAAAGTCGCTATTTGGTGAAAAAAATGTAACCCGTCATAATATTACAATCAATTAAGAAAGCTATAGAAACGTGATTAATGACTTTTTCGTGCCTGGATTAGTGGATGTTGATGTCGACGAACTTCGAATCAACGAAACAATCAATTTATTGAAAAAAACTTTTAGTGAGCGTGAGTGAGTTCTCGTGTCGTGTGTCTTTGGCGTTGCCTTCAAACCCGCTGGACTGTTTTTGGTGGAGTTATGTGAAGCCGATTGCCTACGCCGATATGCCTGATGCGATTGACGCTAATGAGGAGAATATTAAACGCGTTATAGCCTACTCACGGCCCCGAAGGCTGCAAAAGATTTGTTTAAAATTGACATCCTAAGTTGGATTTATTCGAGCCAGCCGCGGCAGTTACTTGCCCGGAATCATTTTTAAATCAAAATGGCAAACCCTTATCTTCATAATAACGATAAATTCTTCTTCATAACATTAAATTATATGCGTTTAATTTTTTTCTGAAAACCACATGTCTAAAAAAACACCCTATATAATGTGTGAGCTCGTTTTACGTTGCCTCTTTCATTTGTTATTTTTATTGTTGCAAGTACTTAACATTATTTGTTACATTTCTTGCTGGATTGCAGCAGTGTAATGCTCGTAATGCTAGTCATTGGAACGTGTCTATTTCAGCTGCAATCGGGATTTGGTTAAAAAGCGTTGGCGTCGTCAAGTGTTGCTGTGTTTCTTATGTTTCCTCGACATTTCTTCTTCGTTTTCTTGTACTTGCGCGCAGTGAATCACTCACCGCCAGTATAATAAAGCAGTAAAATAATAGTAAAAACCCCCAAATATTGAAATAAGAAGTAAAATTGAATTCACAGCATTGTCGGGCGTTAATATGTTTTTTGTTGCCTTTTAGTTGATGACAGTTGGTGGTGTGAATGAAGACGATGTTGGCGATAATAGCCAAAGCCGCAAGCTGTGCGGAGTAAGATTGCGATGACTACATCTTGTCGGACATCGAATTTAATGGTGTTTTTATATGTTCTAAATACTCATTGATTTCCCAGTCAACTATTGATATCTAGTGCTTACTAAGTCAAGCATTAAGCGCAGTGCTTATATATAACTATCTACCAGCATCTAAGTGTACTGACAAGAATGGGGGAAATTGAACCGAACCCAATAGAAACAACCAGAAAGACGGAAATCAGATCGTTTAGCAGACAGTCGGATCTGTCAACACGGCACCATTTCTCGTAATTACTTCAATGTTTTCTGTCACTACAACTACAACAAGGGAAACCATTATTTTAAATACATATTTATATGAGAACAAGAAAGCGTCTGAAGAACAACAAAGCGGACGGTGCCGATGGGTTGCCGACGTAGCTATTCAAATACGAAGCATGCATCAGCTTCTTTGTTGAATATAGTCGGACAAAAGCATGTCCGACGATTATAATTTAAGTGTGCTCTGCCCAATCCACAACAAGGGAAACGCCACAGTCTGCGCCAACATCGCATTTAAGGTTCTATCGAGCGTACTGTGTGGAAGATTAAAACCGGCCGTCAACAAACTGATTGGACCTTATCAGTGCGGCTTTAGGCCTGGAAAATCAAATCAAGAGAATCGACACACCATCTTTTCGTCGATATCCCAGCACGAAAAAAAGCTGCTTTTATGACGCTATGACTGAATTTGGTATCCCCCGCAAAACTAATGCGGCTGTGATGACAACATCTGATGAGTCGGTCTTAGGAGTTTTGAGAGAAATGTTCTGCGAGAGATGTATGGTTCTTTGACAGTGGCTGCCCTGGCTAGGTCACGTTGTACCTTTGGACGAAAACAGTACAGCTCTGAAATTATTCGACGCAATACACACCGGGGGAAGCAAAGGAAGAGGAAGATATCCACTCCATTGGAAAAACCAGGTGAAGAAGAACTTGGCTTCGCTTGGAATTTCCAATTGGTGCCACGTTGCGAAAAGAAGAAACGACTTGTGCGTTGTTGTTAACTCGGCTCTAATCGCGTAAGCGGTGTCTGCATCAGTAAAGAAGAAGAAGAGGACCGATATTTTGGGTAAATAGTCAGCACTGGATACTCAGACGCTCTAATTCGGAGTCTGAGAGCTAGACAGGCTATAGTCCATTTCCAACCTTTTTGGGATGAGATAATACTGATAAATACGCACATGCTTATGTATATAAATAATAATATCGGGATACGTTTGTACATAAGTATGTATTCTTCTATAGCTAATACTATTTTCGGCAAATTCCATTCAAACTGAGCAAATGATAATAATAAAGATTAGGTATCCTGCAGCGACTGCTATTGCCGATAATACTATGGTCATCTTCAAAGCGAGTATGCGAAACGCGGCGACATTGGAGCTCCCAAATTATCCACCAAAGTCAATAAAGAATATTTAACTGAATAAGCAACAACAATAATAAGAAGACTAATACCAAGAGCTCAAACAATCGCACGCTGGTTTTTGTCCACTCGCACAAACACACACACACCAACACACTTAGACTTCCACACACAATTTGTAGCTCATTAATGCGCATTCACATGGAAAATGTAGTAGTTGGGGTTTGGAGGCACAAAATAAAGAACAAAAAATAAGTTTGAAGGAAACGGAAAGTTCTAAGAAAATCTATAAGCTAAACGCGCTGACACATTTTTCCTCGCCGTCTAAGTCTTAAACAAAGACAGGGCAAGAGCGTGCCAAAATAAGTGTCTCACACAGCGCGCCACCAGTGAAGCAACAGCGTCAATGGAGAAATTCTCGTCGATAATATTTTCGTCTATTGAAATTTTCCGCCTCACACACACACCCAGACAAAGCTTTTCATCTAATGCGTGCGCATAACGGACTGACTGACTGAGCAGACAGCTGAGATGAGCTCACCCGCTGATCCATATGAGTACACAGCGTATATAACGGTTCATAGGAGCGAAATTGAAGTTATGTGGCCACGCTGTGCTGTCTATTTTGCTCGCAAATCGATTTTCTGCGGAATTTAATTTTCATCTTGCATCCACACATGAGTTTGTATGTGTGTGGGTATATTCTGTTTGTGTACGCGTTTACACGAGTATTGTTTATTTAGCTTTATTCCATTAATAATTTAATGGAAATGCAAATATTTACACATTTTACTTGATGTCATTGCTGTTTTATAAGAGGTTTTATGTATTTTTTTAATTTGTTTGCAGATATTATAGAGATTCTACTCTTATAAATTGAGAATTCTTCAATCAGCTGTACTGGATTAAAGATCCAGCTGAAATTCATAGAAAATAGTTGCTTTCTTCATACCAATCTAAGTAATTTAGAAGATATAATGTGCAACGGCATCACCGCAATCACAAAATATTGGCGGAGAGATTATCTGAGTTTTTCTACAGAGTTTTCCAATAAGAGTGATATCATTTCATTAAAAAAAACAAGAATTCTAAGGAATTCAAATGTTTTTTATTAATTAATATTCAGACTTATATCTCTGATGGCGACGGTGATTCTAGAACAACAGGCTAACTCAAATGAAATAATAAGGGACATGTGTCTACATAAGACTTGTTAGTAAGTATCTACGTTTTTTGGTTTACGACAAACTTTCACATGCAAAATTTAGCGATGAATTGTTTATAACAGTCATCAATCGTAGTTTACTGTATAATATTCCTATAAAGTTACAGTTAACTTTCAAGTGGATATTTTCTAACAGATCGTCGCTCGATTTTAATAAATAATGTTTTAAGAAAAACGACTTAAAATCGGATAAATCGGCACAGCTGATTTCACTGATCATTTGTATTACATATTTATTGGGTCTCTGACGTTTCCTTTTGGGTGTTACAAACATCGCCGAAATTGTAATTTGAATTCCCTAGTTAAACGATATTTAAAAAAAATTTATTTTGCTAAGGACTGTCCTTAATTACTATGCCAAATATGAGCGCGATCTGTCAATCAGTTTATTAACGCAGGTTCTTAAGTCGATACACTTTAGTAGTGCGTTGCGATTTTTACAATGGATAAAAATATCGAACTAAGATTTCAAATTTGGTATTTCTATTCAAATTTCGTGTGCGAAATCGTTGCGACTGTTGGAAAAAGCTCACGGTGATTCAAAAACACAAGCCTCCGAGTGCTACAAAGCCATCTAATACGGTCGAGAGATCGTTGAAGTCAGCCCTCGTTCAGGACGAACTTCAACTTCTTCAAATGATGAAAATATAAAAAAGTGAAGGATATGGTGCTTGAAAATCGTCAAGCAAGTGTTAGAGAGATGGCAAGAAAGCTCGACATCTCTCGCGAGTCCGTTCGAATGATTTTGGTGGATATTTTGGGGTATGAAACGTGTTCTTGCTCAACTCGTCCAGATAAAAATGATTTTTTTTCAAAAAGAGCTTTGTTTTGACATGGTTGATATTCTGAACTTCGATCCCACATTCGTGGAGAGCATTAAAACTGCCGATGAGATAAGTTTATAAGCTTGGCATGCAAACAAGTGAACAATCATTAGAATAGAGAAAAAAACAAGCCGAAACCAAAAAAATCTACAGGAAAGCTGCTCAAAAATCAAGGTGATGCTCAATGTTTTTTCGGTTTTTTTAGGCGTTTGCGTGAGAACATCCGTCGAAAACTGCCGAAATTGTAGAAGCACAATTCATGGATTTTACACAATGATAATACACCATCACATCGAGCCACGATTGTGATCGCATATAAACCAAAAACGCAATGAATACCATCAATCAACCACTTTATTCACCATATTTGGCTCCTTTAAATATTTCCTTGTTCCCCAAACTGAAATTGCCGTTCGGAACTCTTTTTCAGGCGATAGAAGAGATAAAGCAAAATTCACTGAAGGAGCAGGAGGCCGTCCCAAAAAGGGGTTATGAAAAGTGTTTCGAAGACTGGAAAAATCGTTGGCATAAGTGTATCTGGTGTGGATTACTTTGAAGGGGACTAAATACATATTGATGAATAATTAAATATTTTGCGTTTTATTTACAATTTCCGGGTACTTTTTTGTCTCATTATATAATATATAAGCAAAAAAATCTGACTAAAATAAAATTTTGAAATCCAATTTGCAATAAAGCACTAATCGTATATGAACCACATACATAACTTGAACACGTACACTCTTAGGATAGGACGGTATAAATAACTTTGAGCAATAATATTGGTAAAAGGATTGTAATAAAACTGATCAAACACTTGAATGGACAACCGCTTAGCAAAGGGCACACGCAAACACACATAAAAATGAGTGGAGCCAAGTAAAAAAGAAAAAAAAAAACAAAATAAAATAAATACGCAAATACGGGTTACAACCTAGATTCAGTCATATTAGCATTATGAAACGGTTATCTCACCTGCGTCAACATGCCATTTACATATATTTATATACAAATGTACATATGTACATATACATATGAGGCCAAGTTAATGGGAAGTCTTTGCCAGACGCACTGAATCACGGCAAATATTGTAATAATTTCCTTGCACATGTACATATGTACTGTTGTGTGTATGTTGGCAATAATCTGTGTATATGTACATACATATGTGTATATGCAGTTGTGTTTTTATATCCGACACGGTACGCGGCAGTCACGCTTCTGCTACACAGGAATGTAGACTACCACAGGAAAGTGAAACTAAGTATATTCGCAAATATGAGTATCAAAGGAAAATCACAAACACAATGTGTGTGTATATGAGACACACACGTTATAATAATAATAAAATTACGCATGTAAGGCAAACTCGCAAAAAAAAATCAAGTGCAACATGAAGAACTGAGATTAAACGCGTGAGAATGTTGCTACACATGTTTCTTAGTGAACGTCTAAGGTTTATTAGTTTGCATGTGTAGCATAAAGGTATCACTTGAAATTTTCAGACTCATAATTTACTGATATATATTTAAATATGTATTTATGCACATATGTCTACTAGACCTAAACTGAAGTATCCTGTTTTAAAGTCAATTGAAAAATTAAATCATTGTGGAGGAGATAAGGCAAGACATGTATCCTTCTGCCTAAGGCCTAACCAACCTTGGCATGAAAATGCATGAGCTTGGTCAAGTTTTCACACTCTTCGTGCAATAAAGTATATATTGTGTAGTCGAAAAAGTTTTTTCGTATTTCGTCAATAGATGTCGTGGCAGTCGTACATCTACAGTGCTACCAATCACATTGTGTCTTACCATATAATGTTGGAAAGCTGAGATTTAATCCAAATGGATGGCATCGTTAATGCACTCTTTCCCAGACACTAAAAAAGAGTCAGTGAGATTTTAAGCTTCACTTAACCAACCAAAAAAAATTAAATTCGGGACAGTTGAAAAAAAGTTACAGCTGTTCAAAAATGAGTAAAAATAGTGAAGAAATTCGCTATATTTTGAAATTTTTGTACAAAAAAGGAGGTTCATTTAGCACAACAATGGTTCGCTCGTTTCCGTTCTGGAAATTTCGATTTACACGGATGAAAGTTTTACACTGATGGAATAATGTCTCTAGCGGAAAAATGGCGAAAAGTGGTTGACCAAAATGGTACATATTTGTTTATTTATTTATTAGTATAAATATAAAAAAAAGTTAAGTTTGACTAGAAATACGAAAGATTTTTTCGACCACCCAAGTCAACTTGGGACTTTTTAAATTCCTCAAGGATTGAAAAAAGTGTTGTTTAATACGAGGATACTCACATATTCAGCCAAACCACCAAAAAATTTTCACTTTGTCCACACGCTGCACCTAAACATTTTATGCACGACTCATTTGCATGTACGAGAAGACACATACATTCTTATATGAATTTGAAATATTTGCATATTTAAGCGACGACGTCCACAAACATTGCTTAGTCTGTGCAAAATAGTCATGGTAAAAGGTGACTAACTTATATATGTACATATGTACACATGCATACAAATGTACGTAGCAACAAGTTTTCATTTATGTGCAGAAATATTTTACGTATGTATTATATATGTACATAATACTATATGTATGCATATGAATACCTTCATCATACAACAAAAATTTACAATTTTAAATTTTGAACGCATCATCCATATAACTACCATAATCTTTTAGGCAGAGCCCAAACACGAAAAAGTCGACCATATCCCGGGCTCCGCAAAATTTACAGTATATAGGAATTATCACAATAAAACAATATTCTCCCATATGGTGATGGAGAAAAAGAGAGCGGAATCTGTAAGTAACTCTGTCATTATAGGTAAAGGAAAAAGCAACAGTTTCGTATGGACCATATACGACCTTTTCACAATAATTAGGTGGTACTTGACGACAAGCCACTTCAAACGAGAATTTCAAGAAAAGATCGGCAACACCCATGACTATAGAAGGTCAAATTATAATCGCCGGAGACGTAAATTCGAAAACCATAAGAGTAGGGCATGCCAAACGCGGATTCCAGAGGAAAGCGCTTTCTAGAAATGATTGCGCGACTTGTGTTAATAGTGCTCTATAAGGGGCGCAACTACTTTTAGAAGACCGGGTTGCGACGAAGCTACACCATACATTACCTTAGCATCAGAACGCATGACAGGCTCAATAAAGAGATGGAGAGTCCTAGAATACTGCATTGACAGCGATCATCAGTATATATCAGTCATGACGGGCAACGGTCCCAATTGAGACTCACATGTCTTCGTTTTCGCAGATCATACACTAGATCTAGGCGAAGAGAAGCAGCACCCGAAGAAGTCGAGCAATATCAAGCGGCATGTCATCGAGGCAAGCAAAAAAGAAAAATGGGAGCGACTACGCGAGGATGTTAAAAAAATACCTGGGAAGTCGGAAACAAAATAGTTATGAGGAAATTCGAAGCTCGCAGCAAGCCACCTGACTTAAGCGCTGCCAAAATGGATGGCTTTCCCAGGCACGAAAAAATAATCAGTGAACCAGAACAGGATATAAGACTTTCGGAAATTCCCCAGTTCACCCTTGAAGACCTGCAACTGGCCGCTAGCAAGCTCAAAACAAATAGCTTGTCTCGAACAGCATCTCAGCAGAAATACTCAAAACAGTCGCCGTAGAACGAACCGTAGTAATCTTAAACATGTGCAACGCCCGCCTCGAAGCTGGAATATTTTCTAAAATTTAGAAGAAACAACGACTTGTCCTAATCAAGCGAAAAGAGGGTCCCAGCTTGTCACTATGCATGTTAGACACAGCGGGAAAGCTCTATGAAAGACTACTTAAACCTAGATTGGAAGTGGCTATCAATGAAGCTGGCGGACTCTCCCCCAGACGGCAAAAGACCATAAATCTTCCGCAGAACCTTTCTCTCGTAACGTCGACTCATCAGATGTTATCATCGTCCATGCCTCTGCACCATATTGCAGAACGCGGATGATGAGTGAGTTTTAGAACTTGGTCTTTGTTCGTCGAGAGAGGATTTTACTTCTCAATTGCCTATTCAGTCCGAAGAAGCACTTGTTGGCAAGAGTTATTCTGTGTTGGATTTCAGGGCTGACATTGTTGTTGGTGTTGATACTGGTTCCAAGATAGACGAAATTATCTACGACTTCAAAGTTATGACTGTAACAATGACAAGGAAGGCAAGTAGCGAGTGCGACGACTGTTTGTTTAATGACAGCAGATATTTCGACTAGACCTCGTTCACTACCAGACCCATTTGCTTCGCTTTTTTGTCCAAACTGGAGAAAGCAGAACTAACTGCGCGGTTGTTATGTGCAATAATATCGACGTCATCGGCGTACGTACCCAGTATAAATACATATGTATTATTACATATGTATATTTATATATAAACTATATATGACATCAAGTAAGTTGTCCTAGTAATTTCAATTAAAACTTTACTCCCACGCATATGTTGACCCGCTCCACTGGACGTTGAAAAGCTATAAAAATGCCTATGCGACCATAAATCATTCCGTCATGACTCAGTACAATAATTGCTTTACTGAACTTTTGCTGTTCGCTTCTTTATCCCCACTTCATTTTCACATTAAACAACAAAAACTCTCTCATTCGCTCGCAGACACATATACACATATACATACATATGGTAACTACAAATATTTATAAGCCCCACTTTCTATGTGTTTATGTATGTATATTTGAACGGCGTTATAAAGCAGTATATTGAAAAATGGAAATAACCATAAAATTCCAATAAATACCAACACGAAAAACTCGTCAACTATTTGCGGCACATTAAAGCGCCACAAAGCGGCATGAAGAGACAAATCAACACCCAGCAATTTCGCAATCAAAAGTCTGTAAGGGGGGGAGATCGCAAATATATGCGCACACATAGCATGAGACCAAGCACACAAGAAAGCTTTTTTGTAATTAAGAAGAGGTTAGAAATTTGTAGAAAGCTTAAGCTTCAGAGACGCATAGATTTAATACTGAGTGAACTTGAGCTAAAAGGTGGAAATGTTAAAATGGTCCTTATTTATTATCAAAACTACGAGGTTTGTACAAATAGTCTCAGGAAGGCAAGTACAATTTTTTATTGGTTGGAAAGACTGTGTATAATAACACCCATCATATGTAATACACTTATGCGATTTTTCCAGCCCTCGAAACACTTTTTATAAAGACTTTTTGGGATGGCCTTCAGCTCTTTCAGCAAATTTAGTTTTATCCCTTCTTTGGCGCAAAACTCTCAATACCTATGGATAGTTTTCCGAGCATATTCCATTGCTATAAATCGGTGTGTAGAGTTAAACCTCACACGCAACTATCGCAACGAACGTATAGCCATACTAAGCGATAGTCAAGTGGCACTCAAAGCGATCTCTGCGTACAAGATCAAATCGCTATTGGTACAGAATGTATAGAATGACTGAATAGTCCATCAGATCGTAACCAAGTGCACCTTGTTTGGGTGCCAGGTCACAAAGGTATTGCCGGGAATAAGCTTGCCCACTTCGCAGCATCCACCAATATGGTAGGACCGGAATCTTTCATTGCGGTGGGTCCCCACACCATAAAGGCATGCGCCATACCAAGTTGCTAAAGGGTAGTTACGACCTTAAAAGGATTAAATATATAATCAACCTCCCAGGGGAAAAACTAAAGCTACTTTTCGCCTTCTACACTGGCCATAAGCTCAAGAAGCACTTATATAACATGGGCTTAGCTTCATGTGCAAATCGCTGGTTCTGCGACTTGGAGTCTGAAACACTAGAACACCTGTTAATTGAATGCACAACAGTCTGTAGGCGCAGAATAAAGGCCCTTGGATTCATGTTTCCAAATAGTGATCACTTCGCCTCAATAGCACCTATCAGTATATTGGAATTTATCAATTCGCTGGGGCTAGTTGAGACGTTGTGACTTAGGAGAGGGCCCAATAGACCTTAGGCCGCGGTGCAATACTCATTTACTTATCTAATTTAATCTAATCCAATCTCTTCCATCGACTGAAATGGAGCAACAATTTCAATTTGGGAAACAAGATTAACATTTTTTTTTCGAAAAGAATATTATTGTGCGGAAAGCCTTTTGACGAACAAATTATGGATTATGGCACAAAAAATGTTTCTAAGTGGTACTGAGTTCAAAGTGGGCCGAAAACAAGTTAAAGACGAACCGTGCTCTGGACGACCATTAAGCTCTCCCGACGAGGGCAACGTCTAAAATTTTAATGTTGGCATATCACTTGGCGTAAACCATTTAGAATAATGTTTTGCGTCCAAAACACGTCAAGTCTCGATTGATGATAAAATTGCTTAAAAACACCATGTCATACTTCTTTGGTTCTTCGCCACTTAAAAAAAAACCGACGTGTATCGTTCAGCAACCTCCATATTCGCCTGATTTGGCTCCGTGTGACTTCTAGCTATTCAGCAAACTTATGAGGCCTATTCGAGGACGCTTTTTTGACAAGATTGAGTAGATATAAGCCGGAACAAAATAGGACCCCAAGGCTATACCGAAAAAATACAATTTCACCTGTTTTGAGGCCGGAAAGAGCGTTGATATAAGTAAGTTTTATAGGACGGGGATTACTTCGAAGGGGACCAAGTAGATTTTCATGAATAAATAAAAACTTTCTTAAGAAATATAAAATTCGCAATATTTTTTGAACAAGCCTCGTATTTTAGGCAAACAAAACATACCCTGATCAAGGTTTATTAAGTTTGTCATGAAGTTTTTAACAACCAGAAAGCACCTAAGACCATTTATTGGATAGTCGAAAAAGTCTTTTCGTATTTTGTCAATAGATGTCGTTGCAGTCCTATATTTCCAATGCTACCAATTGTGTCATACCATATAGTGTTGGAAAGGTGAGATTTAAGGCTTCATTTAACCAAAACATAAATAAACTCGAGGAAGTTAAAAAAAGTTAAACTGTTCAAAAATGTGTGAAAATAATGAAGGAATTCGCTATCTGCCAGAAACCAGAAAAGTTTTACACTGATGGAATAATGTCTGTAGCGGAAAAATGGCAAAAAGTGATCGACCAAAAAGGTGCATATTTGGTTCATTTAAGTTCATTATAATTAAAAAAAAATAAGTTGAAGTTTGATTAGTAATACGAAAAGACTTTTTCGACTACCCAATATGTATATAAATGATTAACGGGAGGTGCTAGTCCGATTTAACCATATATGTATGTCTGTATGTTCGGCTGTATACATATACTATATACGACCTATTCCCCAAGCTTTTGAGATATCGATCTGGTATTTTCAACACGTTCTTTGCACTTCAAAAAGCTACTTATTTGTCGGATCAGCCGATAGGATATAGTTGACAAACCAACTGAAGGATGAAAATCAAGTTCTTGTTTGGAAAACTTTTTCATTCAAGCAGATGCTCTAACTGGTTTTCGTTTGGATCATTGTTTAAGGTAATGGTGTAATCTTTGGAAAAATTATTCAGATCGAACAACTATAACATACATATATCTGCCAAGCAAAAGTAAGTTCTTGTAGGGAAAATTGACAAAATATCTTTATAAATTACGGCATGAACGCTACAATTTTCGAAAACATTATTCAGATCGCATCACTATAACATATAGCTGTCATATAAACCGAGCAATTAACTTCATATAATCCGTTTTCTTTCTAAAGTAACCTTAATTCGACATTAAGGATATTTATATCATTCAACGTGGCTACAACGAATTAGAAAAAGTTGCCGTTGCTTTAAAATCATTGGCCGGTTACATTTTCAGACTTAAATAAAAATATAATTGCAATAATAAAGGGACTAGTGAAGAGTTTTATAGCTTCGGTGCGGCCGAAGTAAACATTTTATTTGTCTTGCATATATACACACGAAGAGATGCGATTTCTAGACGTTTTAAGACACAACAATCGCAGATTCGAATAGGCATAATGTGCAAATTCAAAAATTCGATGTTCGGTATATTTCATAAAATCTCATATATGTACATACATATAAAAAGCCTACCTCTCGTTTTTTAAGCGCTTAGAAAAACACCAAACAACCGTATGCGCGCTCACACTTGCGCCATGTGCAATTGTAGATTATTAGTTATCAGTATATATGTATGTATGTATGTATAGATTAAAAAACGAATTTAATTTCACACACTAATTATTGAATACTTTAAAAAAGAAAACATTTTCAGTGAACGTCTAACTTTTTGTGTGTATTCGGGTATTTTCGTGGCAAAACAATTGCATACTTTTAGGATTCACACAGAAATTTAATTATTTACGATATTTCCCGCACTTCGGTTAACAAAACACAGTTGGATTCATACACAGAGGGGATTATGCATCTTCTACACTTCCTCAAGACCACACATCCGATAGGCCAATAAAGCCGGTTATACGCACGCTTATATCCGGTTGTATGACTTTGCGCTTTACGCGCATAACCACAAGCACAGGCACATATGTTTGTGTGTATGTATGCACAGAGATTTTTATAGACTGGTATTTGCGTGTGCGAGTGTGTGGGCAACACGCCAGTCAGCAAACTTCACTTTGGCTGCAAAAAAACCAACGATAAGCGACGACCGTCTGAAGCTTTAGCGAATGGAGAGTTGAAACGCGAGTGTGGTGAAAAGGACTTGCGTACGAACACAACACAGACAGCATAAGCTTAAGCTTGCCTGGAGTTAAAAAGACACACGCGCGCTGTGTTATATGCTTTCGTCTATACATACACATACAAACACATACAGCGCGAATAATGAATTAACGATAGACAAGAACAGCGTTGAAGCGGAAAGTCCTCAGTCGAGGTGGTAAACGTGTACCGGTCGCTGCTGGACGGCATGCACGAAGCGACAACGAGCGCGCGACTTACAAGGCACGCGGCACAGCACGCAATTTCGAATGAACGCCAAGGATGAGCGCATTAACTTCGAATTGTGTACACGGCACGGCTTCAGGACGTGGTTAAGACGTGTGTAGTACGCGTCGAAGTTAGACGCGCAACATTTGGCTTCTTAAGTTTGTGCAGCGTCTGTAGTACGAGTCACGACGACTGCCAAAGCCAACTAACTAACTTGATTAAGGTGCTAAGCGGTAAGCAGCAGCAGCACTCGCCGCAGCATGTCTGCGTGCATATAGAGAACTATTAGGCGGACACAAACACACACACGTACGCACGCACTTACGCTCACAAGCTGTTTTGCATTACACCTTTTAATACTTCATTTAATTAAATTTTGTATGGCACAATTTTTTACTTGCTCTCTGCATTTGCTTTTCGCTGCCGTTTCGAAATCGCGCACTCGCTGCAAAATGTCTGCTTTCGTAGTTTTACGCGTAGATATTGAATTCACAATTCATTTTTTTTTCTTGTGTGCGACTCGTCTAATTGTTGCTTAGGAATTTCATACAACGCCTATAAGTATGCACACAACCCACATACACGCACATGCTTTATACACAACGCAGCACTAAACATTTGCAGACAATGTGTATATTCATATATTTTTTTGCAGGCGCACAATTGCTGTAAATTTTATAAAATGGCAATTTACAAAAAAAAAAATCACACTTTTTTTTGACAGTTTTGACTTAGCGCTGCAGCGTCTATTAATGGCAGCAACAACCGCACGCGCGTATATCCTTTACTCAACTGAGTCGGCACGAAAATGGCTGTGGGAGACAAAGCGACGAGTATTTGAGCTTTTTCAATTTCGAAACTCTCAAAATGCGCCTCAAAACGCAATGAGCGTAAGTCGGAGCAAGCAAAGGGGAGGTTTTGATGGCAGCTGGTCGTTTTGAAAGATTGGTGAAAAGCTCTTGTTGCATGCCACATTTGCAATAATGGCGGCAATGCAGTATGCAAATATTTTGTTTAGCACTTAAAGCTAGTTTTGTTTAATTATTGTTTAAATATTCTAAAAAGATTATGATTTATGCATGTCTTACCTTAAACTTGCATTCCTAACTTGATTGTTGTTAGCGGTTATTTTTACACAATTTTGCATGAACTTATATTCAGCCAATAACATTATTTTTCTTGCTTAATTCCTAATTCGAAAATTTTGAGTGACTTGTTAATCTTGAATTTGTCCATTAGATAGTCTAATAACAAAAGGAAAGAGAGCTGTTTAATTAAAAATCAACTACGAAAGCAAATATGTAAAAACACAATAAATACAATTAAAAATATTATAAAAATTTTAGAAAAAATAAAAAGTATAATCATAAAAATTAATTTTAAAAACTATGAAAAATAGTATAAAAAACTCAAAAAAATTATGTTTTAATAAATTAAAAAAAAATTCTAATATAATATTATAATAACAAAAACAAATAATAATAGAATAGAAATACATAAATACCTAAATTATTAAATATTTACGAATGTGTTAATGCAGCGTTAAAAAATATAAAATAAAGTTGGAAAATTTTTGTTAAAAATATTACATTTGTCTGAATGTTTAAAAAATATGAAAAAAGGGAAAAATATATTAAAAAAAAAATAAAAAAATATTTGAACAAAATAACAAAAAAAATAAATAAATTAAATTATTAAAAAAATAGTCAAAAATATTAAATTTGTCTGAATGTTTAAAAAATATGAAAAAATGAGAAAATATACAAAAAAAAAATAATAAAATATTTGAACAAAATAACAAAAAAAAATTTAATCAACTAAATTATTTAAAAATTTGTCAAAAATATTAAATTTGTCTGAATGTTTAAAAAATATGAAAAAATGAGAAAATATACAAAAAAATTAATAAAATATTTGAACAAAATAACAAAAAAAATTTAATCAACGAAATTATTTAAAAATTTGTCAAAAATATTAGATTTGTCTAAATGTTTAAAAAATATGAAAAAAATGGGAAAATTTATTAAAAAAAACATAAAAAATATTTGAACAAAATAAACAAAAAAAATTTTAAAAATATATGTACATACATACATACATATAAAAAAATTAATTGACTAAATTATTTAAAAATTTGGCAAATGTTAAATGTTAAAAAATATTAAAAGAAATACTAACAAAAAATATAAAAGAATTAAAAAAAACTATTAAAAAGAAGTACATACATACATATGTACATACTATGTATAAAGCAAAAGAAATATAAAAAACCATAATATTATGAAAACTGTTACACAAATATTTAAAAAAAATTATAAAAATTTGGAGTAACTATGTATGTATGTATGTACATACATATGTACATATTTATAAAACAATAATAAAAATAAAAAATATTTTGTATTATTATGACTTTAAGTTAGTATAAAGTAAAGTGAAATAGAAAAAAAATTTAATATGAAAAATTTAATATAAAAAAAAAACATTAGAAAAAAATAAAAAAAAAAATTTTCTATAATATTATAAAAAATTTGGTGCAACTATTAAAGCAAGTTATAAATTACATAATAACAAAACCCAAAAATAATATAATAGAAATAGAAGACTAAACTATTTTGAATCTGTTAAATTTGATTGAACATTAAAAAAAATTGAAGAAATATTCAAAAAAGTTAAAAAAAAAATATTCAAAAATTATATTCAAAAAAATTAAAAAAAAATTAAAAAAAATACCAAAAAAGATATTAAAAAAATTAAACAAAAAATATTAAAAATTATACAAAATAGTAAAAATAAGATTTTAATATACAAAAATAAAAAAAAAATATAT
This sequence comes from Bactrocera tryoni, assembly GCF_016617805.1. Taxonomy (NCBI): domain Eukaryota; kingdom Metazoa; phylum Arthropoda; class Insecta; order Diptera; family Tephritidae; genus Bactrocera; species Bactrocera tryoni. The sequence goes on from NC_052500.1 coordinate 12,411,220, forward strand.
GTATAAAAAAAATATATAAAAAATATATAAAAAAATATATATAAATAAAGATATTAAAATTTTAACTACATTTAAATTAAAAAAAATCAAAATATTAAAAGGAATTATAAAAAAATTATACAATTTTAACACAAAACAATAAAAAAATATACATATGTATATGAAAAACAATTAATTAAAAAATATTAAAATTTAAATCGAAAAGTAAAAAAAAAGTACTAAAAGGAATTATAAAAAAAATTAAATTTTAATTTACAAAAATTAAAAAAATATTTATAAAAACAATTTACTAAAAAATATTAAAATTATAAGTCAATTTAAAGTAAAAAATAAAACAAAATACTAAAAGGAATTACAAAAAAAATTCATAAAATTATAAAAAAACATATTTTAAACAAAATTTTAATGTAAAGTCAATTTAAAGCAAGAAATAATAAATAATTTCAGGAGAATGTATAAAAAAGGAATTATAAAAATAAAAATTAAAAAACAATAATTTGAAGTTAAGAAAAAAATTAAAAAATAAGAAAATTTAACAAAAATTTAAAATAAATTAAAATAATTATTTTTTAATTTCAAAAATTGTAATTAACCTTTTTGAAAATATTTCCTTAAAAAATCAAACACGAACTGCAGTTTAGTCAATACACTAACCGGTCAAATATGTAAATTTCGACCTTCATTCACATCAAATTAATAAAAATCTATACATACATAAACGTATGAAGTTTATGAAGAAATATATGATATAGCGCGCTTTATATTTATTAAAATCATCGTAAAATCTTTCTTAGTCTAACTTTATTCATATGATTGCAGCAGGGCTTTATTTGTTCCACACATCTGTATGTATGTAGGCATGTATTTTCATAATATAACTAATAATCAACGTCAATTAACTATTTAAGTATTAACTAAGATTATGCATTTGTATGTATGTAAGTGTGTAACGGTAAAATTTTAAATCTATTTACACTTTATTTTAAATTGTCAGAAAAATTCAACCACATATTTCATTAGTACTTTATACTTAGTGTATATCGCAAGTCAATAATACTTACAAATTTACATAATGAGCACAGCTGCATTCACCATTAATTTTGATTAAAAACAAAAACTGACCAATTCGCCTCATTGACGCCGTGCTCTATTGTCTACTACAACTCAGCGCTTAACATTTCGCCAAGCAACCACCAGCCTCAGAAGGTCGGATGGTTTCGTATGAAAAATACATCATATTCCTTTTCGATCCACTTAATCAACTTGTCGACATTTTTTATCACTGCACACTTATCCACCAACGGTTCGAATACCGCATACAATTCATATGCTGCTGTTACCCATGCCAAGACCACTTCATGTTCGCGCACCTCGTAAATTAATTTAAGCGGTCGCGAGTTGTTGTGTATGCGATGCAGTAAATCACAATATATGCCTTCCAAACGTTCAAATTCGTTCAGTGTAGTATATGGTGGTACAAGTTCGGAGCAGAGCAGTTGCGCTGCCGTTTTAGGTTTATAGAGAAAATGTCGCAGTTCAGGTATGCCAATAATGTTTAAATTTAAACCGCCATTAGTAGGTTTCTCAATTTCTTTACTAATCGCGTCCAGACACTTTGTCGAACGCAATTTATCCGTTATGCGTCGCTTGGCATCGGAGAGCGTAAAGAATACATTGGGATCGACTGAAAGCAACAAAAGGCACGCCTGGCAATCGTCGGTTAAATAGGAAACATGTGCATATAAATAACCGTTCATATCGAATTTCGGCAGACAAATAGGTGTCCAATTTTCTGAGGTTTTGAAGGATTCGGAGCACTCGATAAGATTGAAGATTAGCCTGTGCATAGAAAACAATAAATATTAGTAATTATGGAAATCTATATATATGTTTCTTACCTCAAATCTGCTGGATGGATGGAATATTTTTTCATACGCACAAGTGATATTAGTTTATTATTAGCTATGAGCACGGCAAATACCAAGTCCTTGATTTTTGAGCAATTGCTTTGTATACCGCTAACGATGCTTGAACGTACCGTCGTTGGAAGAGGTAGTACACGAATGGAGTTTGTTAGAAATGTGAAGACATTGTTGGTCACTACCAAAAAACAAATATAATAATTGTAAGATACGATACAATAAAAGTAAACAAATTTATTTAAAAATAAAGCTAACCTCGCTTATTACTGCTGTCATTTGAGAGCAAATGATAGATTAATCTTTCGCTACCAGCTAGTGAACGCCGCAGATCAAAATTTTTACGTTTTTCAAATATGCGTGTGACATGCTTGTTCGTTAATGTGGAAAGTATTTGATTGTATACATCACTAAAATTTTAAATATATTAATTTTTTATCGTTCAGAACAATTGGTGTAACTTACCTCAACTGCAGTTGCAACTGTGGCACACTCATATTTGAACGTGACGCCGCAACGAGTATTAGCGTATTACGCACTAAGAATACAAATTTAATGCCACGCGCGTGTATAGACGTTATAGCGTCTTGTCCATGTTGTACAAAGCTAACCAGCGCTTGTATAACACCGAATAAAGTTGCTAATTTGTCTTCGTTGCCGTGCAAGGAATAAATGGGCTTACCAGCTTCGCTCAATATAAATATATGCTTTTTTTGTTCACGCCATACATTGTCATGCATATAGTCAAATTGGTTTTCATCACAATCGTCGACACTTACAGCCCCTAATGAGTTCACGATTTCACCAGATATTGTGCTGGTGCTATTGCTAATGGGTAGCGATTCTGCCGATATCGACTTATGTACATTGTCAATTGTACTAGAGTTTTTGTTGGTGGTTTCATTTACACCATTAATTGTGTCTTGTCCTGGTGTTAAACCTTCACGTATTTCACTTATAATACTATGACCAACCTCGTTGTGTTCGCGCTCTGTATCTTGGAAATATTCGTTGTCTTCTGTATGGGGTTCACATTCAGCGTCCGAGTATTCAGAATTCGATTGCATCGACGCTGAATCCGAGTAATTTGTGGGCGGTTCTATGTCCATGTTCTTTATAACCTTATTCACGCCATTAATTGTTCTGCAAATATAAAAACCACATTTCAATGATTACCAACACATTTTTCTTTAACCTTACGTAATAATATGTCCAAAATAATATTCATAAATTGATTTTGAATAAATTGATGATTTTGTTTTGCTGCATAATTGTAAAACCAAATCGTTTAACTTATAATTCTTCTTCTGTAAGCGATCGGTCACAATGGTTGAACATATGTTTATTAAGTTATTTATTTGGTAAAATAAAAAATCCATATAAAACTTCTTTTAAGTTTATTATAAAATAGTTCATAGTACTGATTGCTAATTGCTATTGTCAAAATAGTTTATGCATAAAAAATATTTACAAAAAATTTATAAATTTAACTTTTCTACTGGCATCTCAAACAGCTGTTCATCAGCAGTACGGCGTGATTATTGCTCAATTGGGTTAAAATTCATTAAGTTCCAAGATGTTACAAAACTCTTTAAAGTCAGGTAATATTTATAAAAATAGTTTTGAAATCCATTTATAAACCAATCACTCTTTCAGGTACACGTATATTTACTTATCGAAATGTTTGTGCCATTCCCAAACGATTACAACAAACACAAACCGCTACAAACACTCCCGCAACAGAACCTGAAAACATTGCTGTAATAGAGGAACGAATATCAAAGCACCCTGATTATTTTCAAGTGCATAATCTGTTCACTGTCCGCGATCTCTTCAATGCTAGAGTTCATTATGGCCACAAAGAGGGGTCATTAGATGATCGTATGCGCCCCTACATATACGGCAGTCGTCTCGGTCACCTTATATTCGATTTAGATATAACTGCTGCACATCTTCGTGATGCTTTAAACATAGCTGCACATATCGCTTTTCGCGATGGTATTATACTATTCTTTAATCGAAATGCTCTCAACGCCCATCTGGTGGAGAAGAAAGCTATAGAGGCCGGTGAATTCTCACATACACGCTTTTGGCGAGGAGGTATTTTTACTAATGCTAATGTACAATTCGGTGCTGTAACGCGTTTACCTGATTTGTGCATTTTTTTGAATACACAAAACAATATATTGACACAGCATGTGGCTGTGCGAGATTCCGCAAAAATGGCAATACCCACTATTGGTATTGTGGACACTAATTGCAATCCCAATCTGATTACTTATCCGGTGCCAGGAAACGATGATTCACCAGCAGCAGTAGAATTATATTGTAACCTATTCAAAGCTGCAATATTACGAGGCAAAGAAAAAAGAAAGGAACTGCTTGGAGAAACTGAAAACACTAATAGTTCAAAATCTTAAAAAAAGGCAGCACCCAAAAAAGTGATGGCCTAGATTATATATTGTTTTTACACAAGAGTGTCTGTTATGAAAATAAATAAGCAAATTAACTGTTTGTGTCCAAAGAAAACATTAAACCGTGTGCTTATTCCCCATTTTCTATTAACTGTAATAACAAAATATTACAATTTGCAAATTAATCAATTTATGATTATATTTATAATACAATTTAAGATCTGGGAAGTGTCACAATACCTCCCGGTAGCAACACACCGCCAGGTTGAAAACTATCCGACAAAGTTTGACGTGATGAGAAAACGGGATCGTGTGTGTTACGAATATTTTGATTTAAAGAATTGTTGGAATGCCAGTTTCCAGGTAGATTAAAAACATTTTCCGATGAGGCATTGTTTGTGTCAGTTACAGACTTTTTTACATCTCGTTCTATCCGAGCTGAGCGTTCTACCATACGAGCATTCAACATCTCTTTATGTGCGTTTACAGCCTCCACTGCACGCTCTAAACGAACGCGATCCTTTTCGTCCAATTCTTCGTACGTCTTTTTACCCAGACGTTGTACTACTCTTTTAGCGTTTTTAAACTCGCGATTCTTAAATGGTTTCATGGCTTGGCGGTATTCTCGCCACAAGCGCGTCTTTTGCTCGCGTTCCTCCGGTGTATTAGCGATCATTGCTGGTGGAGCTTGAGGCTTCACTATCCATGTGGATTTAAACTTGTCATACTTATTGGTGGAATTATGTGGCTTTTGAATATAAATTTGGGGTCGGATTGTTTGTCTTTTGTTGTCTTGTCCCACATTTGTAAAGTTTTCGTCTTCCAATTTTGTGTTTTTTATCACTGGTTGCTCATTTTGGATTGGTTTGGTTGATGCCGGTTTAATGTTTGTTTTTACAGCAGAATCGCCATATTTCGGTTTTGTTCGAGAAGAAAAATTGTTTTGTGAAAAGAACCTGTTGCTAGCTTTTTCCGATTGTTTGTTGTAGTCATTGTATTGGTTTAAGCGGGGCATATGTGGCATTGGAGGAAACAAAGGTTGCATTATAGGTCCAGATGACCAGTGAACATCTTGATTAAGAAACTCGTCAAACGACAATGGTGGCACCAATGGTGGTATTATTGGATCTTGATGAAAATTGCGTGCATGGTTGTTTTCAAACTGGTTTCTTTGAGGTGTTACTGCATTAAAATTGGGCAAATTATAATTTTGCGATCTAGAAAAAATTCTTTCTTGATTCTGGTTATTTTGTATATGGCTTTCTGAAGTCCAGTTTTTATTACGTGGATTTTGTCGCTGTTGAACGGCAAATTTTCTATCTTTTGCAGATCTTGATGATTTGTTGTTTTTACTTTCCTCCTCTGCTTCTTTTAATTGTTTCCAATCACTAAAAGACATGCCCAGTCTAATTGGTGGTAACACAGCTTTCCTAGATTCTTCTGGTTTATCTTCCAAGGAAGCATTTTCACATTGTTGTCTCAAATTTTCTTCATCTTTTTCAGTTACCCTTAAAGCCATCGCGGATATTTATTGTATACTTTTCCAGATAAATAACCGCTTTGGAATTATAATTTTTACTGTTTTGTTTGCAATATGTATTGTTAATTTATATCCACTTTATTATACTATAGAAAATGAAAAACGTCAGAGAAGAATATAAATTCACGATAATTAAAACTGTAAGTTCACCATTCCCAATAGCAATCCAACTCCAAGCTATTGGGTTCCCACAATTAGTTATGTTCCACAAAAACGGCAGCACCTTAACTTTACATCATTTGCTTTGATTGGATGTTTCATCCACTACGACGAACAGTAAAAAGTTTTTCTCTTGTGTGAATTTGCAGAATTTCTGGTAAGTCTTCGGTAAAATGTGTTCATAATTGGAAAAATATACTAAAAGTGGCAATAAGTTAACAATCTATGTAAAATCGTTTCAAACACTTGTGTCTCTGCGGTTTGAACTCTTGTCTAAAAATCTTTAAAAATGTGCGACGGTTCTATTATAAAGAGCAGCAGCAGCATCGACGGCAACGTTGACGCAGCAACCAAATAGAGGAAACGCAATTGAAATCCACTAAATTAAGACTGCAAGTCTAAAATATGTTTTAATTTTCATACAACTGGTTAAAAAATAGCAATTTGTCACTCCTTAATTGACATTTAAAAAGTAAAATATTTAAAACAACGTTGTATAAATCCAAATACTCCTTTGCTCAAATCAGTCAACGCCGCTGCATATTTCTCTGCGCACCTAATTTGTGTTGCTTTATTTTTGTTTCTTTACTTCTGCTGTCGTCCGCAGTAGTGCTGAGTAAATACATTTTTGTTGCTATTCTCGACAATGATCCAATTGACTTGTACTGGATAGGGTAGCACTTGAGCACGATGGAACTGCCTAATGAAAATGTTGCAAGTTCTCACTGTCATAAGCAGCAGCATTGCAGGTTTAATTGTATGGTTAACCAAATATTTAGTTCATCATCGCATTTGTTAATGAATATGAATCAACGCATTGTAGATATGGCAAAAACTACAACAATAATTGAGCATTTGAGAGTGGGCGGGAGTCTAGTATGAACGCTGCCAACTTCACGGACAAGAAACGAAAGTGCGGCTGCTGGCACTTTTGTCGATAGCAACACGAAGGTTTAATGTATGTTGTTGATGAGGTCTTTAGATGATTCATTTAGCTGAAATTTGTAGGTTTACATTTACTATTACTAATTGTTTGGCCCTATATGAAAAAAATATAAGTTGCCATTTGATAATATGGGATTGCAAAGGCATTATTGAATATTTGAATTTTTGTTAAAAATTTTAAACTAACTACTCATAAATAAATGGCGAGTATTTTAATTAAAATGCAAAGCGTGTTATCGCATTGTTGAAATTATAATTCCAATTGCTATATTCATAAAGCTAAGTGCGGTTTGCGTTCGCTCTTACCGCGCTAAATAGGTTTTTGTGCAATAAATGAAATTATACTTTAAATATGTATATGTATGAATATGTGTACATACTACATATAATAATGAAAAAATGGTAACTATAATGTGTTTATACTTTAAAGATGAGAAAACGTTAAATAACTCTCAGTTGCCTTTGAATATTATTTTGGGTAGTCTAACCGAGTTCATAACTTTTAATTAAAATGTATTTTAAAAAACTTTAAAACAATTCCCTTACAAAAAAATGCGAATCCTATTCAGTGCGTTAAATATGTCGGCTTTTTGTTCGAGAACTGCAAACAATGTTTTGAATACTTAGACCGCAGCACTCCTTGTACATAGCTCCATAATAACGTCAGCCGCTGTAACAACAACTTTAGAGATAAAGAGTGTTGACGAAACTTGTAGTGTGTAGTTGTTAATAAAAAACAACAACAATATATAAAATGACCTTGGCATCTGATAATATTTTAAAATAGTTGTTTCTTTCGATTATAAAGTAAACAAAAATAAATTTTGCATTTTTTGTTTATATTGCAACCTATACATAGATGCTGAAACACTTATAGTGAATGTTGTTGTTATAGCGGCTTATGGCGAATATTGGCCCTTCCGCTTAATTACCCAAAAAATTTTGGGTTTAATGTCATTATTAACAACATATAATATTATCCGAATGTGTGTATGTAAATAAGTAACTCCATAAAATGATGTGAAAGATAAAAATTTGACGCATTAAATCTAAATAGGCGTAATATGCATACAAACTATAAATTTTTATGATACATACATACATGGGGAAATGAGATACCGTACGCAAGTAGCCGTAACGATAATTTTACTTTAGCAAAAGTTTGAACAGCACAAAATAGTAATGAAAAACACGAATTATTAAAAGAAGCTACAAAAATAAGGGCATTAGCAATTTACCATAAATAATCATATAAAGCGAGATATACTATATCTTAGCAACGCACGTTGGTAAAATCAACAACATTTCATAATTATTCAGTCTACTTATTGTAACTACAAATCTATAGTAGTATAGTTGGAAATAGAAGCAGTACACATAGATGACACAGTTGTATTCGTGGTAGGGCTTCAGCGGCAGCTAATCAATACTAAAAAAATTAAAACATACCAATTCGGTTTGTCAAACATTAACAGCACAAACCTATTTGAGGGTTAAATGGTGTTTGTTATGCATATTGCATTATGTTCTCATATAATAATTATTTAATTTTTTTTTCAGGGGGAGGTGCGAACAGACGTTTGAGATTATCTCGATATTCCTTCAATTTTACTTGAAGCATTTTTGTACAAGAAAATTACTTCAAACACACACACAGCAACAAAATAACCAACTATAGTTCCACGCTTCGTTTCTACTAAAAAAAACTACCAAAACAAAATAAGAAAAATTAAATTAAATTAAATTACGAAATCAGTAGACGATTTGATACATTTAATTTAAAGTGTAACCTTAATATAAATACAATTCATAGAAGCAATGGCACACATTGGACGTACAGTGAAAAATGTTGAGGCGCCACGCCCGCTAAAATCACAATCACGCTCTTCACTGAAAAACAATTATATGCTCATCGAGGAGCTAATACAGCTGATTGAGAATGTCGCGTTGACTCTACAATCGGGCATCAATAATACGGAACCAATGGCGGCGCTAGTGCAAAATCTACGCATACACGGTCCACAATTAGAGACCGTCTCGAAAGATACACTAGATCGTGCATTTGTCGTTTTCCGCAATGCTTCGCAGGACGAACGCTTAAATATTATGACGAGACTGAATCTGCTCGAATTGATAGAGTTACGCGCCAAAGGCTGGGAGGACAACGGCTTCAATTCGTATTATAAAACCAAACAAGTAACCAACATCGATGTGAGTGTGATTTGTGGTGATATTTTTTCGCTTTAATCAAAATATATTGATAATGTTTCTTCGATTTTATTTAACTATATAGCTACCCGATGGACATATTGATCCAACACAAAGCGGGTACCTTAGCACCTCCCCCACATTCGGTGGGGCTGGCGCCGCAGCGGCCGCAGCTATAGCCGCTGTTGGTTCGGCGCAGCAGACGCAACTCCTATTGGCACCAGGCGAGGTCATACGAAATTCAGGCAAGTTCCTGAAACCAACCAAAATACCGGGCAAAACCTATTGCAAAGATGAAGTGGTCATACGTAATGCGGATTCGGGAAAAGGTATACAGGAATACATAATCTATATGAAAAAGAAAAAATACAGTATACAATTTTACAAAAACCAAAACAAAGCACTAAGATATCTATTATTTTAAATCTTTACTATAAACTACAACATATTTAATTACATCAAACGATTTGTATTTTGCCTATTTCTTTGGATAATGCGTGCGCATATAAGTAATGGGCATTAAAGGTCGACGTGTCCATATGATTGAGGAGTTAAGTGAAACGATAATTTCCTTCCAAAGAGGTAAACGAAAGCATGTACATGTACATGTCAGTTAAAAACGCTTAAATCAACATTATTTCACGCATTCCTGCAAATAATTTCATTATTTTCACACATTTAATTGTGGGATATGGCACTGTGTACGCTATTAACATTGTTTGCGGTTGCTTATTATTATTAAACGGAGATTATATAGTTTGCGGTTGCTTCTTATTATTAATCGGAGATTATATAAATATTTTTATATTGCAATTATGTGTTGGCAGCAAAAGGTTTTCAGTTTAAGCATAATAATCATTTGTAACTAAAATTTCCAAAGGTTATTTTTTTTATATTGTTTGTGCCCAAAATTTCATCTCATCGTTGTAATTTTTCATCAACGCATATTAAACTAATTATAACAGACATTTGGATTATTTAGCATGCCAAAAAAATTTATTTGAGAACACACTTTTCCATGCATGCTTGGAGTCAATAAATTATGCTTTTAATTGTACATACGGACATATATACAAACATTTTTTCAAAATTAGGTTAAGTTTAAGTATTTTTCTTATACTCAACTTAATATACATATAACACATTATTTGTTATGGCTAAACTTTTAAATAGTTGTTGTTGCTTCCTTAATATGTGAAAAGCGACTTATCGAGAATGACTGTAATTTTTCAAATTGTTATATTATTGTTATTAATTGTTTTCAATTTAGTAAATCCCGGCGCTAAGGAACGTTTGGTGCAAATTACCGGTCCGACTGAGGAGAAAATAAAGTAAGTTTACACAACAACAACTTCGATATAAATGTGAAGAAATATAGAATTATTTTTGAATTCGAAAATCCGTTTATATCAGTTTCTTCCAATGATTTTAAGACGCAAACTAATAATTATTATTTAACACGTTGGCTGCCACGTCGCACGTTTTCATGCGACACCTAAATGTTACACTGAGGCCTCGTCGCACAATTTCGTGCGACGCCTAAATGTTACCCTGAGGCCACGTCGCACATTTTCGTGCGACACTTAAATGTTACCCTTAGGCTACGTCGCACATTTTCGTACATTTTAATATGGAATTTTGCATGGAATTTGGATTCTCTGGCCTGCGGTGAACATGTAGTTGTATTTCCCATGGCCGCTGTATATTTTTAATGGTTTTTTCAGGCCATGTCATACGAAAATGTTCGACACAAAAAAACCGTTATAACTGCAAAATTAGGGACCAAAATAAAGTCGCGAGTAGTCAAACCCTATTTTTAGCCACTAAGAAACAAAAAAGAACAAAAATAAGTTGTTGGCCTCAGGTGACCAAAATTGTTAAATGACATTGCTCCTGAACGATCAAAATTCTAAAAAGGCTTTGGCAGCCAACGTGTTAAAAGTGTTGAAAAATCGGTAGTGAAAGTGCAAGTTTTTACAAATACATTTTCCAAAATAATTTACCTTACTTTTTTCAAATATTGTTGACACATATTTATGTATTTATTAATTTCCCTCCACTCAGCTATGCCAAACAACTGATCGAAGACACTATTCGTCGCAATGCATCACCTGTACGTCTCGATCCCGCCATGGGTAGCGGTCATGCGGGTGGCGGTGGCTCCTGCTCTTCATTAGCGTCTTCCAATTCCGATGAGGCCGTTACGCCACGTACCCCAGGTGTTGGCGGTGCTGGCAACAGCAGTCTGGCCAATCGTCTAAGCTTCAATTCGGCGCAAAATTTCATGACTGCGACTGCGGCAGCAGCTGCTGCACAACAGCAACAGGTCATGAATATGATGGGCGCCGTCGTTGGTAGCACTTCCACACCTACGGCTGCTGCCGCAGCTGCAGCTGCTGGTAAAGTGTTGCGCCCTAATCAGCAAATGTTATTGCATTCATTTTCCACCAATGATGCTTCTTTAGGTGAATACAAATACACGGTGAACGTGGGACAGCATCTCATCAAAATCACCGGCGATTGTTGTGATCTCGTACGGGTAAGTACGCAGCCAATCTATGCACTTCAGACGAAATAACAAATAATTATGTTTCCTTTAGGTTGCAAAATTAGTGCTGGACGATTACTTTAGCAGCGCTGAATTCTTGGCTTCAGTCGAGGCTGGCGCAGCTTTTGATGGCAGCATTGTGAGTCCAATAACAACACCGTCAACGCCCATGAGTGCACCACAATTCATGATGGGCACACCATTGCATGCCGCTGCACCACCGCTGGCGGATAGTGGTATCGGTTTGAATTACATGGCCGTACAGGGTGTCAACAGCAGTCTACACGATGGTGATGATGAAGTATTTGCAGATACAAATGGTTTGATTAGCTTATTTGGAAATTACTTTATTTGTGTAAGATATGCTAATTTAGCGTTTACTTTTCAGCTGCCGGCCAAAGCAATGGTCTATCACGTTCACGCAGAAGTCACTTCTCACGAAAAGACTCCACACCAGAAGCGGCAGCTAGCTCTACAGCTGCACGTGGAAAAAATGAAAACGCCACCGCTGGCACTGCCAGCAGCGATTCATGTAAGTTTCACACATGCTGCCACAATAAACCATAATTTTTATTAATTATATGCAACTTTTTATCGTGTGCTTTGCAGCACGAATTGTTCACGAATACGAGCATTTGTTGTACTATTCGAAGAGCCCACATTCCTGGGCCTTGCCATTGGAGTGGCAAAAAATCTGCGAAAAGTTTCCAGCCATCGTACGCAATAAGGTAACCCAAGTCACTGCCACTACAGGCACCGTTACTAATACAGCACCGATATTCCGTGTTGCTTCCATAACTACTACTAATAGTAATATTTCTACTCCCACTACTATTACTACTACTACTACTACTGCTACCACTGCAATTGCAATTACGCCCAGTACTACTATGCCAAATATTGCTAGAAATAATAATATTAATAGTTCGTATGCTAATGCCACAGTAGTCGGCTCTGTTGGTGTCGGTGTTGTTTGTGCTAATGTAACTAGTAGTTTAAGTATGAACACAAAGAATAATACAACAATGCCAGCGCAGCTGGCACAACAGCCTGCAGTTGTTACACAACAACAACAACAACCACAACAGGCTATGCACATGCACCCTAGTTGTCCACTTATACATAACCGTCAGCAGTTTGAACTGCACACACCGTTACATATCAAACGTAAAGGGTTTTTTAATCGTCAAATAGTTAGTATTGACGAGGAGGGCTACGATGCGCTCCAACAACAGCAACAACAGCATTTGCAACAACAATACCACACAGAACGTCATTATAACAATACGAATAATTTATATCAACGTGCGTATAATCATCATCGCACCGATACAAATGCCAATAACAGTAATCAACAACAACAACAAATTCACTATCAGCAACAACAAAAGTTTATGTCTGTCCGTAACGGTCCCAGTACAGCCAATTTTAGCTATGCCAACATGTCATACAATAGTGCAGGTGTAACAGCACCAACCCAAGCAGCAACTCCCACTAATAGTCTATCAGCGTCCTTCAATAACGGAAACAACGCCAATAATAGCGCATTTTCAAATGCCACTATGGATAACAAGCCGCAAAAGTTATTGAATAAGCAAATCAAATTGATTTCCTCTATAATGGAGAGTACTGTAATCCAAGAGCCAACTGAGACTGTCAGCAAATCACTGGAATCGAATGCGAATGACAACAAAGTAACAGCTGACGCAACAGACCCGCCTGAGGGTGATAGAACCAAATTTGCTAAGTCCAAATTGCCTAGCAAAGCTAGAAACACTAGACGTGACGCCGGTGCCAATAATGATATTATTGAAATCATAGACGATGAAGATAACGATACGGATGTTGAGTTTGTTAGCGAAACGAAATATATGCAAACTGAGATAGTAATAACGGCTGATGTTGTGGCCAACCAAAGACGTGCCGTTGAACGGCCAAAATTTTTACGTGAATATCGCTCAAACTCCACATGCGACTAATATTTCGAGAAACGTGTTGTACAAAGAAATTGAGTTTGAATGGTTTTTGAGGTTAGATGTGCACTAATTAACTCAATGCTCCAATTCAAGAAAAAACAATAACAATTTGTACATCTATAGCAAATGATTTTACATTTTAAACAACAATTTATCATACTGAAATTCACCACGAAAAATTATTTATACTTAAACTGCGACAAAACGAGTTGTACCTAACGAAAATCTCAGAAATGCACATTTCAAACGCTATATTCAAGTATACTATGTAGAATGTAATATCGTTTTGAAAAATTTGCTACTTTATCTCACATACAATGCACGTTTATGCTTCAATATTAATTTTGAGCAGCTATAATTTTTAATTGGAAATCAAATACTCGCATCAACTGATTACTAATGTTGTGTGTATGTTGTTGCAAAAGCACACGAATTGTTGTAATACTTTAAGCGATTATGGTAATTAAATTACCCGAAAAACACTTATTTATTATATTTTATTTTCTTGGAAAATTCATAATAACGAGTTGACAGCTTAAATGTAAATTGTGCAACAATAAAAAACACGCGAAAAAGTCAAAATATGTCAGAAAATGTGGCATATTTTCGTATGATTAATATTTTTTATAATCACCGCTTAATGACCAAATAGGAGATACGAGTATATTTTTATAAAAGATTTGAGATAAAATAAACCTAACTGCACACATTTGCCAAATATTCGTTCCTTAAAATATGATTATTTATATAAAAAGTGTTTATATATTTTGTATATAATACAAAAAAAAAGTAAATTAAACCAACAAACTTGAAATTAACTACATACATACATATTTTAAATTTGTATTGAATATACGAATTTTAACGTTTTAAAGCAAAGCTTTTTGGACATGTGAAATGCTATAATTACCAATTTTGTTTCTAAAACAAAATCAAAAAATTAAATAAATGTACTATACATTTAACTAATCTGTGTTTTGGCTGTGAAACAGATTATTATTAAACCAAAAAAAAAAACACAAAACATGCAAAATGTTGTGAATAAAAAATTATTATTTTTTTCCAAAACAAAAACGAAAAACGTGAAAAATTAGCAAAACTCCTAGTGAACACTATGTTTCATGAGAAACCCAAAAATTTTTGTAGTTTTTTAGTAAAGCAAATATGCAATGAGTAAAAGCAATCACTATAAATACACACATACATACACACAATTAACGCAAATAAGTATTGCTGTCGTACAATGAAATGTATTTACAAAATTTGAAGTTTTTTTTAACAAACATTTATAATTAAAATGAAGTAATGTTTTTCTGTGAAAGTATGAAGTCATTTTACTGTAAATACACACAACGATTTTAACTCATTGTACGATTGCACGCGTCTATACTTGGTGTAGGGTAAAATTGCAAATTAGTTTTTAAGTACTTTATGCATTCAAGTAATTACTATTAAGACGGTTATGGTAAAGAGCTACGTAATCTAGTACTGGCAGTTTTTGGAAGTATTCACAATAGTACACATTTTTATGGCAAAAATGTTTAGTTAACTGTATATAAATAATTATATACGTATGTGTATAATATTTAAAATTGAAATTTTTGATGAATTCATATTCAGAACTACTGATATCGCAAAGCACCAAGCATACTTGATTCCTTAACCTGACCGACCAACCTAACCTAACCCATTATTCGGTATTTTTTCACACATATGAGTGTATTATTTAAAAAAAAAGTCGACATACCTACATTTAACCGTTACTACTTCCGCCTGCCAGCACTTGATATCATTTCCATTATATAAAAAACGAAGCAATTGTTCAGTTATTACACTTTAAAAGTGTATAACTTCACTTACGTAGTTGTAAGGTTTATAAAAAAAACATGAAAGCAGCACTCACATATGCATAAATATGTACTAAGTATATATGAGAATTTTATTTAATTTTAAACACACCTATATGCATTTCTTTAAATAAACTTACTTGACATACATTTTGGCATTGTAAGTATTTATGCATATATAACAAACTTGATATGCATAGAATGTATTTTTTGATAAACACACTTTTTCTTAGGTATCTCTGAAACCAGTATTTGATTTATTTGGAAATATAATAAAGCTTATTTAATTGATTAAATATTATAACTATATTTATTTAAAAAAAAAATCTTGCTTATAACGCTTTATTTCACCTAAACATGGACAAACTAAACGCATGCCTACAGCTGTGTTAACGGTATGGACTATAAACATGGTGTATTGGAAGCCATTTCACATTACTCACGCATTTACACAACAACTCACGCCCATATAATATGCTTATATCAGTAACTGCTTTCCTTCTATCGCCTTGTGCACCTTTACATTTCATTTCATATTTTGTTATTATATTAATATTTTATTTATTATTTTTTACGTTTATTTAAATTATTTTTATGTGTACCCGCCTATTTTTGTTTGTTCTATTTCTTATTTTTGTTCTCTTTCATTGCAACTTTCAATCATTATACATTTTCGCTCACAAATCATAAGCAATATTTGGAGATGTTTTGAAAAAATAAAAAATAGCATAAATTATATACACACCTATAAAAATAACGCTTTTAGCAGTTGATACCAAACGCATACTTTTCGAATAACACATTCACACACATATACTTTCATCGTTTTAATCCGCATATATACATACATATGTATGTCATCACCAACATTATCCCGCTTCATCGTCACGCTTAAGCCAATAAGTAAATTTAACTGTCTTTAACTTTAAGGTAAGCCCAAATGTTTGTAACTAACTACTTGCATTTTGCCCCACATTGCAATTACTTTTAATGTATATTTGCATATATTTAATTTTAAAATAATATTTTTTATTTTACTTTTATTTACTTATATTTAGTTTTTTCTATTTCTCAATTATTTTCATTTGTTTTATATTATTTCTCTCTCCCCCCTCTCTCTCTTTCTGTTTACACTCTGCAGGATTTGACGGATGAAAGCACTCGTTTCGATGGCGAAAAATATCTGGAATTGGTTAAGTCGGCGAGCAAGCGCAATATCGCTAGCGCCACAGATGAAACGACCGGTGATACGGAAAATCAGGAAAACGAATAAGCAAACGATTTCACATTTCCTAATTCTCATTTCGTTAAAAGCGGAGATCGCATACAGCATACGTATTCGTTTTATGTGAAATTAGTAATTTTTTTTTCGGAATCATTTTTTTAATTTTTTGTTCGTTTTTGTTTTTACACCTTTGAGACGTGTATTGAAATTAGCTTTAGGATTTTTTTCTCGCGAAATAATGAATTAAAAAAAATTGTTTAAAGAAAACACGAACATTGCAGAACATTGTAAATGTATTGCGATATAGTAAAAGTTAAAAAAAATCTCTAGGAATAGTGGCAATAATCTACAAGCAACTAGCGGAAATTACCGAAATGAAACATTTTATTTCTATAAGTCGAAATCGTAAATTTTGAACATTACATAGTAGTGTGCTCACCTTGTTTTTTTTTTTTTAGATTTTTTACTGAAGATAAACTTATTTGAAAAAATTTTAGTGCAATTGCAAACAGTGCAGTGCGCATAGTGTTGAAACCAGGTGGGCTATGGTTATTGTATTAACTTGTAGGGAAATCTAAAGTACTTGATTAATTAATTGTAAACAAGCTGAAAATCGCAACCGCTTTGAAAATAGAAATTAGCGTTTTTCAAGCATTCAAATTTGGCTAATATAAAAAATAGCAATGCTGTTTTCGAATTATATTATTTTCTATGACACGTCGCATAAGTGATTTGAAAATACGTAATTATCTTTTTTTTATTTACACACATACATTTTCAGTATATTTATAGACAAGTTAGTCATCACGAATATTAAAAAAAAATACGTCTAAAATATTATTTTAATGCAAAGCTGTTGGTTAAAATATTTTATATATTTATACATGGACTACCAAAAATCACAACCCAAAAAACTGAAGACAAATTTAATTGTTGTACGGCTTTGCATTCTCGAATATATTATATTTGTAAAACATATGGCTACACTTAAATTCAACATTTTATAAATTCTGAAATTACACACATAATTTGTCCAAAAATCCAATATCTATTTAATTTTTATGCTACATCATTTACAACAACAAATATTTCACGCTCACATATCAGCCCACCCATGCGCATTGCACCGTTATATTCTCTTCAATACCGAAAAATAAACTAAAATATTAGTCTTTAATACGTATAAACCTTATGCATTTTTGAAATATAAAAAGAAACGAACTTGTTATTTATGTTGTAATAACATAAAACTATTTATCCTTCATTTTTGTATAACTCAATTTTTAAGCAAACGATTCACTTAAATGTGCCTCATTTTTACACATGCGCGTTTTTTTTTGTAGAATGTATATATATACAAATACATATGTGTTTTTGCAATAATTCCGTTTTTTTAAGTTTCAAACTTATGTATTTTTCGTTTTTAAATGTTATTTAAATGATTTTATTTTGTGTACTGCGTTATTGCTAACTTTTATTGCCTTTCGTTTCTTTTTACAAAACCAAAAAAAGTCGTATTAAACGCGTTTAAGTTTAACTCGCAAAAAAGTATTTCTTTTCTAAATTGTTTAAAATAACGTGTAAATTATTTATTTTTGTCGTGAATTAATTTTTTTTGTGTTGAAAACTTCGTCGGCGAACGTTTTCTAAGCATTCATTGAAATTCTCAGAGTTTACTTGTTTAATAGTTTTAATTTTTTTGCATTAATTTATTTTTAATATATTTAATTACATAACGATTTTTTTAATGTAAATTCTGCTAAGCAAGCAAAAAGTAAATCGTCTAGTCTATCTGAAAT
The DNA here is from genome assembly GCF_016617805.1 of Bactrocera tryoni. Classification (NCBI taxonomy): domain Eukaryota; kingdom Metazoa; phylum Arthropoda; class Insecta; order Diptera; family Tephritidae; genus Bactrocera; species Bactrocera tryoni. The sequence continues at coordinate 12,429,800 of NC_052500.1, forward strand.
TTTTAGTTTTTCTGTATTCAATTAAAACATATTGTTTCTTTTTTGTACTAAAATGAAATAAGCGTATTTTATAAAAGCCAATTGTTTTCTTTGACTAAATTGCTCTTAACTTTTTAATAAAACAAATAAAAAAAAATTGAAGAACAAATAAAATGAATTTTATTCTTAAAAGGGGGGAATCCTTTGATATCTTGAAATGTAAGTTAAAAATTAGCGCTTATTAGGAATTATCAAGCGATCCACAGTGCATTCGATAATTTAATTTATATCAAATTACCTCTCTCGTAGATAGGTTTTACTATAGCAACGAAATTATAAAAATTCCTGCTATTGTTAGATTTTGAAACACTTTCAGACTGTTACTACTTTTTATCTTTGAAAGCAGAGGCATAATATCATTTTCTATGGCTAACACAACTAAAATATTTCCAAACGGGTTAATTAAAAAAAAGAAATAAAAAAATATTAACGTATGACAATTATTACCAAAAAGCATGAGCATTGTTTACAACTTTATGTGGAAGTTGTGGAACCTAAAAGTGTACTGTTTTATTATTTTTTTTTTATATATAAAAGATTTTTCCGCAACAAGCATTATTTGCTTAAATCATTTCTAGCGTTTTACAAACTTCAAAAGAATTCTTGACCCCCTTTAAGTAGCCATTATGCAACGCCTCTTCCACTTAGCAACATTTTTAGTTTCTTTCAACATTTTCAATTTCTAGCAACATATGCAATATTTCTAAATTTCATTTTACCACTATCTTCGTCTTTTATGCCTTGTGTCATCTTCGTTAAGCGGTGTCAAAAAAATCACGAATAAACGTCAAAAACATTTTAAACAAAGTTTCACCTCTTGCTGCATGAATCAAAGGAAAATTAGGCCAGAAACGTAAATTACATACAAAAGTCCACAAAAATTTAGAGGAAAAATCCCGCTGACGTGTTTTATATTCTGGAAACGTGTAAAAACAAGCATTGGCGAAAATTCATTTACATCATTGAGGTGCTTCGTACGTCAGTACCTTCGTTCGTAGTCCCAATACGATAGGGTATTTGGCAGGTTTGAACAGGAATTGTTCATCAAGACGCGGTGCGGTGCGGGGAGTTTAGCTTGGTAACAACAAGTGCGTTTAGATTTGTAGCAACGGCGCCAATTAGAATGGACGCCAAAAATGACGATTCGGCTGGCAGTGATTCGCTGGATAAGTCTTTACAGAAGAAATGTGTAGTAGATGATGTTGGACAAGGTGAGGGTTCAACAGCGAATACGGCGCTGCCAGCGCAAGGCATTAGCGATAGAAATGATAAACAAAAATCGGATACTGAAGCTGAAAATCGACCTGCAATTTCCATTAATTCCCAAAACAAGACTGAGAAAAGTGCAGGCGATGGCGTATGCGATAGTCTCGAGGAGAATAGCAGCCGCATTGATGAGAATTTTGACAAAAGAATTCACATCGCTGAAATTGCAAATGATACAAACACCGCACAAGTGTTTGATGCGCATGAAACTGTTAATATTGCTACTATAAACTCGGATATGGCAGAAAGTAATACGTCCGTAATCAGCAATGAAAAAATAGCCATTTCCAACAATACAGGAAACGATGCTGCCGAAGCGCCTAGTGAATACAGCTCCAATAGCAGCAGTAATTGTAGCAGCAACAGCAACAATAGTAATGCCTTTGAAACAAAAGTTAAGCAGATCTCCAAGAACCTCAAGGAAACAACTCTAGCTGAATGTGCGAATAAGAAAGCATTAGCAGACGACACCAATTCCACCTCGTCCGCATCATCGGCTTCGTCAGCTTCGTCTACGCCGGAGTGTGAACAGGCGTCCGTCGATGAAGCGACGGCGGCTTTATATTCGTTAGGCCCTAGTACTAGCGCGGCGGCGGCGGCGGCAGCAGCTGCGGCGTCAGTTTCCGGTGGCAGTGCACAAGATGAAAATGATCATCGTTCAAAAAAAGTGCGGTTTCATCCAGATGTTAAGGAAAATGATGGTGGAAACAGAGTGATTCCGAAAAAGAAGAAAAAACTGAAAGCAAGTCAGGCTGGAAGTAGCAGCTCTGGCAGCAGCGGTGGTGCCGGTGGAGGGGATGATTCGTCAGGTAGTAGTCAGCGAGGTACTTCAGCTGAAGATGAAATGGAATTAGATGATGAAGATGATTTGGAAGAGGAAGGTACTTTCAGTATAGCTAAAACGATAGAGGATGCGCAGGATTACTTAAAGGAACATCCGTTAACATTTGCTGGTTCCTTTGATAAAAGTAATGTCACTACTCAAAGCGGCCTCTTAGAAGAAGAAGATTTACCACAAGCTGTAGAAACATCAGAAGATGACGAGGAAGAATTTTGTGTACAAGAGTTCCCTGAGAATGGTGTTGCGTGCATTTTAGGCAAACAAAATAAATGTGGAAAGGTGACAATTTGCAACAAGTTATTTAAAATTGTAATAATTTTCTAAATTTTACTAGGTGGAGTTCCTGCTGCGTTATGTAGATCGACCTGGCTTATTTTGGGAAACGGAAGAATTCATCAGTTTGCGATGTCCCAATTTGCTGCACCAGTATGAGCAATGTCGTGAACGACGCCAGACGCGTTTAGTGAGTTGTAAAAAAGAAATTGAGTGCAAACATTTTTATATTTAAATCAATAATTTTTGAATTAGATGAATTTTGTGGCGAAGCGTCAAAACCTCCGGCAGCGGTACACAGACTTCTAGGAACAAATGTGTTCATGTTGAGGATGACTTAACTACTGGAACTACAACAATATTTCGCTTTATAGAGTTTGCGGTGCAGTAATGCTACTCACGAAAAATATAAATCTACAAAATCAACACAATACAAAAGTATGAAATTAAAAAAAATTGCTGCTTATTAGAATGGCAATATGTACAGTAAATTTCAACATGCTCTATAAGAGCAATAAGTAGACCAGAAAATCCAATAAGTACTGTAAAAATGCTACAATTTCGTAGCAATTATCCTTCCCCGATTTTCAATTGAAAAATTTATACGACAAATGCTTTTTTATAGTACCACATAACTTTAGTTCACGAATTCTGTAATCGTGTGCAACAGATGGTGGAAATAACCGTATAGCGCCCAGAAAGAGTGAATGGAAGAAATGTTAGCTAAACTTGTGTATTATGTAAAGAATTTTTCAACAAAAGTACTCATTTAATGAAAGGGAAATGTAAAAATTGAAAATGAAATATTAGAAAGGGGATATAAAAAATCAACAAGAAAAGCACATTGATAAAAAATAATAAATTTGATGATAGTACGATAATTAATTATATAATAAACTATAAGCAAAAGTCTAATACTAGTTGAGTATTTTATTTTTTACATATTTTCAGAAAAGTTGCATTTATTTAAATTTAATGCTGAAAATTCCAGAGACCAAGAGATATGGTCATTTACTTTCATTCGATACATACTTCGTTTTTTCCGCAATGCGATATAATAGTTTCTATATTAAGTGTTACGTTATTTCAATTATTAATATGACAAAGGCGGTTTTAAAAGCTTCATATTGCAGCATCGACCCCTCTCGAAATAATTAAGAGCTACGCCTGAATGTGGCATCCACTGTTGCAATTTCATTTTCGTATAATTCATTTTTATGCCACATGAATTAATTTCTTAATCAATGTAATCTTTTGTATTAGTACGCCCATGTTTTATTTTTAAAGGAAATTAAAGTGTTTGTTAAATATAAGTAATTTCAAAAAATTAAAGCAAATATATAAAAATCTTTTCTGACTTAAATAGCATCACCGATATGTATCCGTAGGTCATTAACGCTAATTATACCATAAATGAACACTGAAAAAAAATAATTTTGTATTTGATACTATTTTGTTTGAATTTCATTAAATTTTTTTAAATAAAAAAAGGTTATAACCTTTTATTTATATATATTTATAAAAATTTCTTTCGGTTATTTACAACTGATATTTGTACTTTTCCAACACTGAGAATAAGTTACAATGCAACCCTGGATTTTAGAGCGTTGCCTTCCATAACGTTTTTGCGCTTCATTTTCCACGCCGAATTCGTTTCTTCTTCTAAACACTACAACTTTTGCTGGTGTGCAAATATTTGTTTGCCGATAAAGTTAATTTTAGGTGAAAATAATTTAAAAATTTTAACCACACAACATTTGTGAGTAAAACTTTGTTTATAATTTAATATTTGGAGTGTTTCTAATCTATTGATATAATTTCTTATATATTGCGTGGAAATGAATACATTTAACGGCGTTGCTGTACCGATTTCATACTAATATGCATTTTTACAATTTAAATACGACGTTCGAATAACTCGCTGTCTTTGGTTGTTTACAAATAGGAAGGAAAAATAATATTTCTTCGATTTATATCGACATTATTCTGAAAAGTACAAAATCTAACCGGTCAAATATGAAATCAAAGAAATCTGACTCAACGGCTGCCACAGACGCTGCTGCTGCCGAGTCATCAGAAGAAGAGGAGTATGCAGTCGAAAAAATTTGTGGGCGCCGCGTGCGTAAAGGAAAGGTTAGTAGTTTATCATACCCACATTAACATATGTACGTTTTTTACTTTTATGTATATACATATATTAAAAATATGAATACTAAAAACGCTTTGAAAACATTGTAGGTTGAATATTTCCTTAAATGGAAAGGTTATCCTGAGGAAGAAAATACATGGGAACCTGTAGAAAATTTGGATTGCCAAGATTTAATACAGCAGTACGAAGCAGATCGCGCGAAAGAAGAGGTAAAATTTTTATGAATTCATTTTAATGTGTATATAATTGTTTGATGATGATTAATGTTAATTTGGCGGGAAGTGTATGTATTTGCCGCTTAAAGTTATGTATGTAACTAATCCGAGTTTATTTTATGTAGTCGGTTGAAGTAAAATTTAACTTTATCATATTTCATAATGTTAATTTTCCGAATGGGGTTTTGCACGTAATTTCATCACATTAGTGATATAGTTCTTTGTCATGTTTCTGTAATAAAATTTTTATGGTTTAAAGGGAGTGTCACTGTACAAATATATTATTGTGTTTGTAACACACGGAAGGAAACCTTATAAAAAATACAAGTATACATTTGTGAATGATCAGCTTGACGAGCTCAGACGGATTAGTCATGTCCGTCTGTCTATATACACAACTAGTATCTCGGTTCTTAATCACATCGATCAAAAATCGCTTCTTTTGCCTCTTCTTTTTTCCCCAAGATCCTACTCATCCGTGTTGACATGTTTGTTGTTTTTTTTTAGTTCTTACTGTTTAGTATGTGTTTATATCTTTTTAAATAAGAAATATATTCAATGTAAATATAACATACTAAAATGTGTAATTTATCATTCATTCACTATACAGCCTGCAGCTTCCAGCAAACAATCAGAAAAAAAGGAATCATCCAGTAAAAAGGAAGCCAGTAGCAGTGGTCGCACCAGTGCAGCCGGCAATAAGCGCAAGTCGGAAGAGAAAACGTCCGGTAAGCCCTTGTTGTATACCATTTATTGATTGAATTTTTAAATATTTGCCTCTGCCTCCAGCAGGTAGCAAGAAGAAGCGCCGGGACTCATTAAAATCAGAAACGGACAATGAGTCAGTGTCCGATGTCTCATCGCGTACCTCAGAACGAACTGGTTTCGATAGAGGTTTAGAAGCGGAAAAAATTCTCGGCGCTTCAGATTCCAGCGGCGGCTTGACGTTCCTTATTCAATTTAAGGGTGTCGATCAAGCTGAAATGGTACCAGCAGCTATTGCTAATGTTAAGATTCCACAAATGGTAATAAAGTTCTACGAAGAACGCCTTTCTTGGTATTCCGACAATGAGGAATAAACTTAATTGTATTAGTTGATGAATTAACATCTATATATAAAAAATTATTACACACACAAATATAATGTATAAATATACGACTTTTCCTGCATATCCTTCTCATGGTAATTCGGCATTGAAATAGTAACACTGTTAATTATAAATTTATATATGAATAAGGTTATTTCTATGTTTTAAATGAAGACCATCGTATCACATAATTTCAATTTCAAGTTTTCACTGTTCTATTCTTAGTAAGATTGATTTGTTAAATTTAAACAAAAATCAATGCGCTGCTTTGGGAAATATGTTTAAATAAAAATCAAAAATTAAAAAAAAAAGATTAAAACTGTTAATTCAGATTTGAGTCCATATAAGTACAGGTAATCGGAGGAGAAGAAATACATAATTATGAATTTGGCTGATTCGTTTTTTTATCCATTCAAGACTTTGAATAATCTTTGTGATTGCAAATAGCGCTTACGTATTCACAGACACGCCCGCATATGTACTTGTGTACATATCATTACTGCATAGAAAGGTTGTACAGATTTTATACCTGGACGAGGATATATTTTTTGGAAAGTATACATTTTAAAATTGCTGAAAAGTATTGAATTTCAATTCAAATTACGGAATTTTTACTGCCAGAGAATTATCGTAACATTTTGGCGGATTTCGGTACCTGATAACACGACCAAACCCTAATGCACACTGAATGCAGCAAATTCTACGAATCGTAAAAGCAAGTTCTTACTTGTCGGCTGTAAATCTCAGCAAGCACCTAAAAATGTGCAAAGTAATTTCTTGACCCACCAATTGTATTTTTTTGTTTTTGCAGATGTCTTTATGCTTGTGTTTTTACTTATGCTATGCTTGAACGCTTGATTTGTGACGTAAAATTTGTTTTGCTATCATACATACATATATGTATATGTATGTATTTTCATAGAAAAATGAGAAAATATATGCATATAAACCAGAGAATATACAGATCTCAGAATGTCCTCATAAAAATATACATATGTAAACATATGTTCATATATTGTTCATATACATATATATGTATGTATAGTAAGTACTATCGGGTACCTCTTAGCAACTATGAACTACTCAAAATCAGACGATAAGCGAACGCGTTGGTCGTGACTCCTCCGGAATCACATATGTAAATGTGTGAAAAATCAGCAAACAGTCTTCCAAATGCTGCCTGCGGTAAACCCATTTAGGCTGTAGAGTCGAGTATGGTCAGCATACATATGTATGTACATATGTATTTATGGCATCATGACTTCCATGCAAATTGATTTAATGACAACTGCCAGCTGTTCGACGTATGTTTCACTAATTGAGAGTGCTGGTTGTATTTATTTTGCTGCTTTTAGGGATTCACATACATACATAGTATACATATACACATACAAATATCTACAGACTGTTATACTAGTTTTCGGATGGTTCGTTGGGAATGTAAATCTTGGAGATCTGCGGCAAGTGTACTTTTTTAAACGCTTTATCTCTGAAGATAACAATAGTAAGAAGAACAATCATTAATACCATAGAAAGACAAGCACCACCAAACATATCAGGGATCCAAAGAAAAGTAAAATATCGGAAAAATTTATTTTTGATCATTGCTGAAAAATTTCGGAACTCTCAGGCAAACATGACAGTAGTAACCGGAAGGAACCCGAATTTGTATACGGTTTTATGAGAATTCGGCACCATACCTCGAAATTACTTCAGGGATGATTTCTGCCAACAACAATAAACTAAGTCTTTGAGAGTTGCGATTCGAACAAACAGTTGGCATAAAGCATTCACTACGGGGTGGGTGCAATACGCCGTATTTTTCTCAAAAATCAGAATATCTAATTGTATTGGTCTTAGGAAGAAATATATATGTATGTATTACACGTACATATGGGCGGGGTATGCAATCGAGCACTTATGCTTCACTAGAGCTATGTACATACATATGCACATCTTCATATATCAGAGAATATATTTATTTAGTATACTAAGTACATATATAGCATGTGTTTAATTTAAGATCTTGAAATTTTAGTGGATAATCCATCATTATATTTTGTTTTCATGTCTTTTGGGTCATTGCTTTATATAAAAATAATTTTTAAAAATATGTTTTTATTTTTGACTGACTTCCAAATATTGTATTGCGATTTTTTAAATTGAAATGTTTATTTAAAGAGTTTTGTTTACTTTAGAAACGTGTAGTTGATGAATAAAATAATGAATAAAATGATGATGGACTTCATTCTTGTACAAATATAGATTCGTAGGTAATTGTTTTCGTTGTTTTTGTGTTTGCTTATGCCGGTAGATACATACATATGTATATAAAAAATATGAATTTGAGGGTTTAACTAGCAGTAGTCAGCCTTATTACATCTCTAATCAAAGTGTGATGTCTAAGTTATTTGTAGAACTCAAAAAACATATATACATACATATATAACAAATCAGCTATGCTATTAAAAAAAAAAGATTTTCTGTTTCGAAAAACCGAGTTAACACTTTTTCCAATTCCTAATCATGCCGGTTTTAAAAAAGTTCTGACCCAGAAGTTCGACAATGACTCTTTCCATTGTGAGGATCCTTGAGAGTTTCGAGAAAAGTGTTCAGCATCATGTTTTTATATGTGATATTACGAATCAAAGCCGACGTGCTAAGCCTAGAAATGAATGAAGTATTTTTGTTGATAAACAAAGTGGAAAATTTCTCCGAAACAGCTAAATTGATCGAGTAGAAACTTTCACATATGGTAATGGTCAAGTGATGATCGAAGGATTTAGATTTGTCAATAATTAAGATTTTTTAGATACAGTGATATGTAATTTTTTTTTTAGAAAAAGAACGACTTGTGATTTCATTCACTGTCAGGCATAATTCTGATGTCCTTCTGGAGATTTCAGGAAAAAAAAATGCATCAAGCTACTTGGAATCGAGAAGTTCGTAATCAGATCAATTGGTATCTCGAATTTGCGCCAAATAGCGAAGAAACCACTTGCGCGCTGCCAGTAAAGAAAAGCGAAGCCTTTAAGAGGCAAGTAATTTACGAGACGGTGCTTGAATGAAAGCTTAAGAATCATTGATTCATGAAAATATATACCAACTGATCAAATTTCACCCGGAATGACAAAAAAAATCATTATTAATGCCTTTACAATGGGCAATGGTCAATATACTACTTGGAATAAACCTCAACTGGGATGGCCTTCAGTCTCTTCATACCGAAAATATTAACCACAATATGTTGCATCGATTCTTAACTGATGTTGAGATTCTTTGCTTATTTGACTATTTCAAATCACCATTTCGTTGATAACTTTTTCTTGGCTTAGTTTAGTTTAAAGAACCTGTCCTAGTTAAATTTGGTCAGATGAAGACAGCAAAAACGATCAATATGTACTACCAAAATGGGTGTGGACGTGTTCGTTTATCTATTGATATCCAGGGTAGACTCAGCTTAAGGCTAATCATTATACGGTACTAGTAGTGTTGTTTTTTGGAAATGTGTTGCTGACAGCTGTTTAGGATTATGGACAGTGCTAATAGCTTTAAGAAATAATACTATGTACAAAAATGTGATCCACACGATCGCGCTAAAGTCTTGGGCGTAAACAATCTTCGCATATACATATCTGGGTATATGTTCATTGTTATAAATAACGGAAAATTTCTCATAAATACTTGTCAAACAATGCTCAAAGATTTTAAAAGTAATATTTAGAAAATGTGAGTAGTTGAGTTTATTATTTTTAAACTCTTTAAACAAATATTTTTAATTCATAATACGAAATATACTTGCATACATACAATCTCTATAGGAATATATAGAAATACCTAACGGTATTTTCAATTATGGACATAGCATGGGCATTTGTTGTGCTATAAATTTATTTATTTTTGTTTCTGCTCCGAAAAAATTTAAGCACCAGGTGGTTCAAATGGACTATGCTTGGAAGCAGACTTGGTTACATATCTAACCGCAAGTGATGCAGAACTGGACTAGTTTTATTAAAAGAAAGTGACCTCGTGACTTTCAAATCACATCACTTCGCGTCACCTAAGCACTGGCCTGGCAAGGTGGCTGCTTTTCTTATATAGAGCCAGCTGCCAGCCAACTTCATCACAGCGACATCACTTCGCGGCGTGAGCGTCACCTAAGCACTGGCCAGGCACGGTGCATGCTTTACTTATATAGAGCCAGCTGCCAGCCAGCTTCACCACAGCGACATCACTTCGCGGCGTGAGCGTCACCTAAGCAGTGGCCAGGCACGGTGCCTGCTTTTCTTATATAGAGCCAGCTGAAAGCCAACTTCATCACAACGACATCACTTTGCGGCGTGAGCATCACCTAATCACTGGCCAGGCAAGGTGCCTGCTTTTCTTATATAGAGCCAGCTGTCAGCCAACTTAATCACAGCGGCATCACTTCACGGCGTGAGCGTCACCTAAGCACTGGCCAGGCACGGTGCCTGCTTTTCTTATATAGAGCCAGCTGCCAGCCAACTTCATCACAGCGACATCACTTCGCGGCGTGAGCGTCACCTAAGCACTGGCCAGGCAAGGTGTCTGCTTTTCTTATATAGAGCCAGCTGCCAGCCAACTTCATCACAGCGACATCACTTCGCGGCGAGAGCGTCACCTAAGCACTGGCCAGGCACAGTGCCTGCTTTTCTTATATAGAGCCAGCTGCCAGCCAGTTTAATCACAGCGACATCATTTCGCGGCGTGAGCGTCACCTAATTACTGGCCAGGCAAGGTGTCTGCTTTACTTATATAGAGCCAGCTGCCAGCCAACTTCATCACAGCGGCATCACTTCGCGGCGGGAGCGTCACCTAAGCGCTGGCCAGGCATGGTGCCTGCTTTACTTATATAGAGCCAGCTGCCAGCCAGCTTAATCACAGCGACATCACTTCGCGCCGTGAGCTTCACCTAAGCACTGGCCAGGCACGGTGCCTGCTTTACTTATATAGAGCCAGCTGCCAGCCAGCTTCATCACAGCCACATCACTTCGCACCGTGATCGTCACCTAAGCACTGATCAGGCTTGGTACCTGCTGTTCTTATATAGTACATAGAGCCAGCTGGCAGTCGGCTTCCATTCAAGTCACCTTCTGACTTCGAAATCACCTCACATCGAGGCGTGAAATCTTTTAAGCATTGGCACTTCCACGTTTAGACATGTTCGGTCACTAGGGTTGGTTGCAACGTGGCATGGTCTGGTCATAGTCCATAATGTGGTCCTGTTTTTTGTAAGGTATTTGTACACACAAACATATGTACACCGGAATTCTCGCTTATATTATACATATGTATATGTATGTATATATTCATATGTCGTTTGTGCAATTGCAAAAGTCACAAAAATCGCATTGCGAATGCATAAATTGCTTTTAGCCGAGTGCGAGGTGCTGCTGCATATTCAAAATTCTATTAGAGCGTCAAATGCTCGGGTAAACATTTGGCGAAATCGACAATAGATCGATGTGAACGCTGGCACGCCACCCAATCGGCGACAATTCCTGTCCAACTGCAAGTGTGTGCTTGACGGTGAGTTGGCCACCGGTGTGGCTTATTTATGCGCAACGCGGGCAGCGGCACGCAGCCGCTTGCGATCGATAAATTACCTGCTAAGGCATAGAAAACTCAAAACTGAAAAAGAAAAGCAAAACGAAAAAAGAATTAACGCAAATGTGGCGACTGACACCGGACGCGCCCAAAAAATGCCGCACACAACCGTGTGCTTGGCAAGTACATATATTGGTTAGAAAAAAAAATGAAAAAAAAGTTTGACACTTTTTTGTACAATTTTAATATATTGCTTAGGTACTCTTTATTTTTTTCAGCAAAAAAGAATTATTTACTTTTAGTTGCTTTAATATAGTATATATTTTTTAAAGTATAAAATATATTTATGAATGTTTGTATGCATGCATGTATGTATGTCTGCATGTACACATATTTATGTCGATTTTTATTGTTTTTTCTTTACTTTTCTTGCTTGCTCATATGCAATGGATCTTTTGCTGTTGGCTTGACACAAAAGTGTCGCTTGGACAAACCACATACATACATACATACTTGTACTTGTTGTTGGCCACAAATGTTTCATTTCTCCATTTTTCTATTGTTAATTAATGCTATTTTATATTCTAGTCTATTTACTTGCCAATTTTTAACACACATCGATTTGACTAAACACAAGAGTGTGTGGAAAATGTTTATACATTGGTGTATTTTTTTTTTTTTTCAAAAAAAAAAACAAGAAGCAATTTGCAGCATCTTAAATCTAGTATGTGTATTATTATGTGCATAAATGTTAGTAAATACATATATATTTATTTATAAGTATGTATTTGTGGCGCTTGAGTATAGCACTTGAGTGAATGTTAAAGTTGTTGAAAATATTTACCCCTGCATTGAACCATATAGATGCAAAGGATTTTTAGTTAGACCCGAAGTCTTCAAACCAACAGTTGTTAGCTCTCAGAGCAAATTATCAAAAAAAAAGTTTCAAAGTTTTTTTCAATTCAAGTGTGAATTACAGAAAAGGTGTGTGAGAATATAAAATAATATATATATTATAAAATTAATTAAAAATATACATAAACATACATATGTATATTATAAAATTATATATTTTTGAATATAAAATTAACGGTGCATTTTTTTATATAAAATACAAATATATCTCATATTATGTAGCTGTATATATTAATGCACGATCTTTTTTTATATAAGACCCGCTGAATGGTTACTTAAATGGTCTCACTTAAGGCGGCGCCAATGAAAAATATTATATTTTATAAATATAAAATATGCAAATTTTTTTTGGGTGTAAAGGAAATATTTTTTTGAAAGCCATTATTTTTTTATAATTTTTTTGAAAAAAATATTTTTTTTTAAATTTTTTGCAAAAAATATTTTCTTTACATTCAAAAATGTTTTACTTATATATTTTAATTTTAATGCATATACTATGTATGTATGTATAAAAAAACTTTTTTCCAAAAAAAATGGAAATTTTTCTTTATGTACATATGTATGTAAAAAAGTTTATTTGTGTACTTTTTTGGATGTAAAGGAAATATTTTTTTTAAAAAATTATTTTTATTTAAATTTATTAGGTATTTATGTATATCATTATTTTTTTTATAATTTTTTTGAAAAAAATATAAATTAATAATAATAATAATAAAGCAATTTTTCTTTAGTATACAAAAATTGTTTATTTGTATACTTTTTTGGATGTAAAATATGAAATATTGAATGAAATATTTTTTTAATAAAAATTATTTGTTTTTAAATAATTTTTTTGAAAAACATTAACTTTTTATTTTTTGTAAAAATAAATTTTCTTTTAAATGTTTTTTTTTGCAAGAAATATTTCTTTTGCATCCAAAAAATGCTATTTGCATATTTTTTTGGATGTAAGAGAAATCTTTTTTGAAAAAACTTGTTGTTTTTTAAATATTTTTAGAAAAACATTATTTTTTTTATTTTTTTTGTAAAAATAATTTTTTGTTTTTATATTTTTTTTTGCAAGAAATTCCTTTACATCCAAAAAAATGTATTTGCCTATTTTTTTGGATGTAAAGGAAATTTTGTTTTTGGGAAAAATTATATATTTTTTTAATAATTTTTTTTAATAAAAAGCAAACCGAAACTTTTCCGCCGCTTCCTGCCACTCTTTAACGCAAAGGCATTTCGTTTCGATTTTTATGCAAATTTTCCAACTTTATTGCTTGTACTTGCATACCGTTTGCGTTTTTAACGTTTTTTTATACAATTTCTGCTTTTTTAAACGCCTTTCGCCAGCGCGCGTGTCGTGTGGGTGTCGGCCCGCCATTTAAAGCGCTTCTGTCGACCAAAGTTAAATACTTTGATTTTCAAAAAGTAATACAATTTTCGGTTTTTTTATATAAACAAAAAGGTAGCAGCGCAAATATTTGGCGCGCTTCCAATAAAATCAGTCCAAATGTCGAGTTTTATATATTTTTATAAATTATGATTATCTTTCTCATAAAAAAGAGCGTATGAAAGCTTTTAATTAGCTAAAATTATAATTAGGTGCGCGAATAAGGAATACCACAGATATTAAACAGAGATTTTTGAAGCTTCAAGAAATTTCATAATTTTTATTTTTAATAAATTTTTTTTTTGTCTACTTTTTATTGCTGAAGATTAAGGAAAACTTGAAGGTCACATCAAAGATGACTGATTCATAAATTTGTCTTGTATATTGCAAATATTTAAAATAGTTTCGTTGTAAAGGCTACTGAGGAATTTTATTATTTATATTCTATTTATTATATTTATTAAATTATGCCGGCGTTAATAAATTCTGCCGAATTCTGCGATATTTCCATTATAAATTTTCTGCTACTGAAAAAACAAAACAAAAAACAACAAAAATTGTTTTTTTTTTCAGTATTTCTTTATTTATTGGATCTGACTGATCTTAACTGAAAATAATGAACTGAAAATTATGATAAAGTGATCTCAAAATTTTTTTTTAGAAATATTCGCTTTCCAGAACTGGCTGACAGAATTTTCAGTTGCTTTACTTGCATGTTATTTTGGGTTAATATATTTTTCTTACAAAAAGGTAGAAAGTAAATCTCCTTATTAGAAAAATCAATTGGGACTTTCACTTCCTTCATTTAATTTTTTTTTAATATATCTTATAATGACGATCATATACTCTACAACTTGAGACAATCCTGTACTCTTTAATCCATCTGTTTAAAAATGTTCTAGGCTTTGTGATATCTAAAGCTTTTATTATTCGAGGAGAACGAAGAAAAAGAGTTTAAACGGGCATTAAAATAGTAGTTAGTTTATGAATGAAACTATTAATGAAAAACAAGAAAAAAACGAAGCTACATATAATACCCTTCACAAATTCAAAATATTTCGTGAGGCACTTGATTTTGTTGCGTCAGTGTATGGCAGCTACTTATGTATATATGCTATAGTGATCCAATCTAAACGACTTCTATGGAGATTGCATTATTGACTTAAATAAAAACCCATGCCAAATTTCTTAAAGATATCTCCTTAAGTGAGAAAGTTTTCAATGCAAGAAGTATTATCGATAATTGTCAGTATGTAATACAAAAATGTGTTCTAACTATCAATATTCCACAATTAATTTTAAGGGTCACGTCTTTATGATCACTCTATTGTCTCCTCTGTGAACCATACATTGTTTCTGATGATGTCAGTACGAAAAGTTTTATCTGTGCAAACTCTGAAAAGTCGTCAAGAAACCCTCGATCGATATTTGCGATGTCTTTTCCTATACAAATCCTCAGGTTTGCTTAGAAGATGTTTTAGGCATATAAATTCCCTGTTTTCTGCATTCTAATTGTAGCGTTATGCCTGTTCTGGCTAGTTATCCCTACTATAACCTCGAACCGATTGCAGGTTTATCGTGAAATAAGATGTTAGACTCACTAAGAGGTTAATGCATTCTTTCACTAACTTTGTCGAAGCGCTAAGAGCCTTTAGTGATGTTAAAGCCGCCTAGCAATCTGTATATATAAATATACATAAGCCTTGTTGTGAGTACATTCCTTGTCAGAACATGAAGGCTTCCTTTAATTGCTGTGATCTCCGCTTGGAAAACACTGCAGTGGTCTGGTGAATGGAAGACGACTTTGGTAGTATCTGAAAAGACACCATCTCTCACTGGAATATCTAGGTTGCACACATCTGTATAGATGCTTATCCCTGCGCACTTGTCCACCTTGGACCTTTCCCATCGTTCTCTATAGGGTTTCGAAAATCCGTCATATTGTTTAGAACTTACTAAGTATTATAGAATGGCCCCTGTTACTGGCGGATAATAGGTAGGATTCCCTCAGTCTAAGAGCTGACTTCGCTACCAGTTGCTTACAGAACAAGTCTGTTGGCAGCAAGTAATATAATTTTAAAGAATTTGAGAATAAATTCGACTGATTAGCAGCAATTGTCATGTATATTTGGTAGACTGAACTCATAAAATAATTAAATAAGACTTCTTAGGTAAAATTTTTATCATAAATTTTTTCTTATTTTGCAGTTAAAAATGAGTGAAGTCCGTAGCTTGATGTCCACTTTTGCCATTTTGGCTGTGCTACTGATCCTTCTCTGGCTGTTGTATGCCATCTTTTAAGCTGGAAATCAATCAAAACAAAAACAACAACAGCGATCACAGGTGTCTTACTTGCGATCGTAAAGTATAAAGGATATGGAGTGTCTAGTATTAGAAAAGGTAGGTTTATTTAAGGGTATTTTGAGTTTAAGCTAAAAATAACTATATACAGAAAATATATATATTTATACGTACATATACATATACAGATACACATTCACGATTCACTTCATTCATTCATTTCTTTGCATGAAAGGAAAATTTCAGTAATACTTATTTTGTTTTATTAAAAAAAATTACTAAACCCCAAGAGATCTTCACATTTCTTCTGCTATATCTCAACTTTTCGGCAACACGCTGCTAATGCGATGGATAGCCAATTAAATATGCACAAATCAATTTGTCAATCTTTATAAACACTAATGGAATTGAAATTGATAATTGAGTTCTTATAAACAAACCAACGAAAAAATTCTAATTCAACGGGGAGTCGAAAACTATATTATTTTTAAACAAATAAAGCAATAAAGCGAAAATTATATAAATGATTACCGCATTATGCTGTAAACAAATTATAATGGTGAGCATACGTCAAAATTATTCGTTAGGCGTATATGTATGCATATAATTATATGGGGCGGCAAAAAGAATGAGAAAATCTCGAACCATATAAATAAATACCTCAAGAAAATGTATGTAAAAACATATTTATTTTTGTTTGTGTTTATGTTGGTTCTAGTTCCAGAGGTTTAGCTCCCACCAATGGATGCGAGTTTCGTAAAATTTTGGCATACATGAACACATAGATATTTTTGCAACAAAAATGTACGAGGGTTGCTGCTATTCTAAGTACTAATATTCGCATAACAAGGAAACTTTGTTTTTCTATTTAGAAATGACAGCCAGCTGTCAACTGTCAGCCTTTCTTTAGCATAATGACAGTCATTTTGACAGTGTGGGCACGTATTTGACTAAATTTCTTAATTGGCAGTTTTTTCGTACATTTTTTAATGGGAGTTTTGTATTTTGAAATATCATTCCATCATATATTATTTATGTGGCATAAGCAGCCAGATCGGTGGATATATATATATCATTCTTTTGCAGTAACCAATGTCAGAATTTTTAATTTTGAACCCTAAACCATCTCATACGTCGATAATTAATTCGATAAACTTACAGAAAAATATTTTAGAGTTATCTAAGGAAATTGGAAATTATTTGGATGCATCTCTACATAATATAATATTTAGTTGTCTTAGTAAATTACCCAAAAAATTACGTACAACCGTCTACATGATCCATTTCGAGGTTCCATACTTTTTTAAAGAAAAACACAGAAACTTAAAATTGAATGAGGAAAGTTTATAATCATTCGAAAGAACATTCTTTGGCATTAATTTTTTAAAGATTATCTCTTTCAAATGTTTGCGCCGGCTGCGTCTCTGATAGTCCAACCGTTGGGTCCAATTTTCGATGACTCGCTCGAGCATTTCGGCTGGTAACTGGAAAACATGCGTGATGTTTAACTAAAAGGTCTGAATCGAAGCGGGAGTATCCGCATTGACTTTAGACTTTACATATATACAAAGAAAAAAGTCTAACGTTGTGATATCACACGATCTTGGTGGCCAATCGACCGGCACAAAATGTGAAATTATCTGCTCACTGAAGTGTTCTCTCAATAAATCCATTGATTGATCCGATATGTGGGAAGTAGCGCCGTCTTGTTGAAACCAAATGTCGCCGAGATCACGAGCTTTAATTTCAGGCAACAAATAGTCGGTTATCATGGCCGCCATTGACGATTACGTTCTCACGGACATCATTTTGAAGAAATATGGACCGATTGTTCCACCGGCCCACAAACCACACCAAACCTTGTTTTTTCTGGCTGAAATGGCAGCTCTTGAATCTCTTCAGGTTGCTTTTTGTTCCAAATGCGGGAATATAGCTGTAATTTGTATGCTTTCAGTTTAAGATCTCGATGTAAAATGCGCCAAGTTATTTCATACGTCAGTCCGAGTTGCTGCGAACGGTGCCGAATCCACACTCCACGGCCTTCGTGTACACACCCAGCTACGGCAGCTATATTCTCTTCACTACGTGCTGGACGTAGTCTATTCGTTCGAATCTTAGCCAATAAGGAATGATGGGTCTCAAGATGGGTGATGATGTTGCGAATAGTACACTCAGAAGGCCGATTGTGTTGGTCCTTCCAACGGAGGGGAGGTCTTCCTCTTCCTCTGCTTCCACCGGCGGGTACTGCGTCGGACGACATGACCTAGCCGGTCATAGGCAAGTCTAAAAGAAGATTATCTAAATCGGTTCATTATAACATGAGAAATCGTGGGTATCCTCTTGATAAAGACAGTTGAAAAATCTCTTAACGCCTTAAAATCTCAAAAATCCCTTACAGCAGCCTCCGTAAGCTTGTGTTGTACAAAATTTCGCTCGTT
The DNA here is from genome assembly GCF_016617805.1 of Bactrocera tryoni. Lineage (NCBI taxonomy): Eukaryota > Metazoa > Arthropoda > Insecta > Diptera > Tephritidae > Bactrocera > Bactrocera tryoni. The sequence goes on from NC_052500.1 coordinate 12,448,268, forward strand.
TATTTCCAATTTTGCTAGAGCATACCATTTTTTTTGTTTATTTTCTTTTTTTTCACTGCCAGCGGATGAAACGAAATTGGCATTTTCCTTTTGAATGTGAAAATTTTATGTGCAACAACTTGTATGAAGATCTTTTGCGCCCACACAAAATCAAAACCGATCCGCCACAATTCCATGTCAATAATCGGCAAACGCCTGCTCGGTCATTACACATCCGCTGCTAACGGTATTTGGCTAAAGGCCGCCGGCAAGCCGTTCGTGCTCCAAGCGGCGTACACACGCACTTGGCCGCGACGAAAGCAGCGGATTTGTTGGAAAGCAACGAAAGCTCGCCAATGATCCCATGATTGCGGCCGAAGTGTGAGTGTGTTTGTATGGGTTGGACATACATACATACAAATAGATACATATTTAAATATTTTCGGCCAAATCCACACAGTTCGCCAGTTCGCAGGCTTTTACATATGAACATAAATTCATATATTTAATATTTCTATGTTTATAGCAAATGTACAAGTGTACATACATACATACATATATAGGTATGCGCTGTGCGCATATGTAATTCCTTTGGCTGCCGCCGGCACACTTTCAATTCAATACCGTTACGATTCCGTGCGGTGTGCTGCTAAGCGGCGCCGGTCATTGTGGAGAATTCTTGCAGATGCGATTGCCAGTTTTTCAGAGGCATTCGGTACGAACGGTGTGATCCGATCAATTAAGCTATTTACCGTTAGCGGTGCGTGATTGCTAAATACCCAAAAATATTTATATAAAAAATTAATATACGTACACATACATACATACAAACATACGCATCATCTCTAAGGACATAAAAATTTCGAATTAAAATTAAAATAGTGCTATTTTTTGTAAATTTTCTTTAATTTTTTAAGCATAAGCAAAAGTATTTAAATTTCAATCCAAAAACTCAGCTTTTGATCTAAAAATTTTATAATTTTTTATACTTATTTTTCGCACACATATCGTATAGCTTTAAAAATCAATCAACAACAAAAACCAACATAACAACAGCAAAAACATGAATGAAGCCAAGAGTCTGTTCACCACTTTCCTCATCCTGGTCTTCCTGTTGGGCCTGCTGTGGGCTTTCTATGAAGCCGTTTTCTAAAACACCAACGCGTTATTATTAACAACAACAATAATAGCAGCATCTAGACATGATTTTCATCTAATTAATATTTTTGTCGGCACCCGCACTTAAAATACACACACACATACATACATACAAGCATACATATCCTGTGTATGTTGGGTACGACATTTTCGTCAGTTTTTTTTTTATTTAACACCATCAAATTCATGGAAAATAGTTTGGAGCAATTAATTAACGGTATCATCGTGTAATCTGGCAACACCAAGAACACCATCTTACATAATAGAATTAATACGCGTAAAAGCAATTCCAAATAACATTAAAATTCGTAAAATAAGGACAAATGTCAACAAAGAAATGGCGTTCGTTTAGTCAGAAAATGAGGTGAGTCGAATTTAATTATTTAAAAAAAATTTTATTTAACTTAAATTTTTTTATTTTTTATTTTTTTATTACTAGTATGAACTTATTGAATTCTTAAAAATTTTATAAATAAAAAAATATTTAAAAATTAAATTAATTTTTTTTAGTTTTTTATTTTATAACTTTTTTTAACTTACAAAATTCTTAAAAAATTATTTAAATTAAAAAGAATATATTTAAAAATTAAATTAATTTTTTAATTTTTTTTTTATTTTATTACTAGTATTAACTATATTCTTAAAAAAAAATGTTGGCATATTTTGTAAAATTCCATCTCCATTTTGTATCAAAAGAATTAAATTGTTGGAAATGTACATGGAAGGTTAGGAAAGGTTTCAATACCCTAAGTTTATTTCGAAGTTACTATTTTTTTTTGAAGTTAGATACCGATCCAATCGTAAACTCGCAAGACTGCATCCACTGTGACCATTCCCCTTGAGAACCGATGCCGTTAAACTCTTCGTAGAAATAACATACGTACAGACTATGTACATACTAAAGCTAAAAGTCAAAATCTTTCTCTGCTCACGAGGTCAATGTTTTTTAAACAACTTCCCTACTACAGTTTCGAAGTTTTGAATCATACATCAATGATCCCTAAGAAGTTTAAACAACTTTCCTATTACAGTTTCGGAGTTTTCTGAGATTTTTTTAAACCTTCCAAGTTCCGAAGTTTTGAGCCATACATCCATGATCCATAAGAAGTCATCGTCTGAAATTATTTGATGCTCCACAAAGTCTTATTCCACTCATGGCATTTGGCATTCTGAAACCATTTTTTATCACCGACCCCAAATAGAATCAGAGAGTGTAACAAAAGCGGACTTATCTGTTAAAAATATTTCTCAGGAGTTGAGATGAAACTAACCACATATTCGAATAATCGAGTTTAAATGCTGATGCCAAGAATATAAGGTTGTCGTTGGACTATACGATGGATTTACGAAGATCCGATTACACAGAGCTTTCGAATGAGGATTCTTATGGGAAAGTTGAATAAACAATTCATACATGGTATGAAAGCAAGTTTAGCGGACCGTCGATACCAGTTAGGAACACTAAAACAAAAAAATTATAGAGGTATTGAGGGTCTATATTGTCAGCTAAGTAAGTAAGTACTAACCTCCGAGTTAGACATTTGGTGTGAATAAAGATATTTCGCTTGCGCCAGTGCGTGACTTCATCTCGTGAGGGCTAGCAGCTGTAAGCAAATCACAAAGTTGTTTGTGATTATTTTGCTAAAAATAGCGAAATTATATCATTTTGATATGCACTCGAAATCAAAACGAAATTGAGACCTTTTTTTATTAATAATTCAAATATACGCAGGAAGTTTGCCAAGTTTTCGAAATTTTATTATTGATTTTTCAAAAAAAAAAAAATTGTTTTGGATGTTTAATGCACTCATTTCATGATTTCGAATATATTTGTTTTTTCAGTCGTTTCAAAAAATCATCAAATTTAATGAGGCGTTTTTTACTTTCGAAATATCCATGCAAACATTTTGTCTATGTACGCTTATGCGAATGTATGTATTTGCATAATTTGGAACCGTGCAAGCGTGCGGCGATTCGGAACACACCATTGCAGCGCAGCATTGGTTCCATCCGGCTGCCAAAATGCTTTCAACAGCATTTCGAAACGTTTTCGATACGAAATTTGTCAACTTTTTGAGTGATACGTGTGCAATAGCAGCTGATATATAGATATACATATATACATAAATACATAAAAATGTATATATTTTACTTTTCGTTATTTATTGCCGATATTTATTTGTATGTGTGTATATATAAATCATATTTTTAGTCACGTAGTAAAATGTCTTGCTCCGTTTAGATTGGTCCATTGTCGGCTTTTCACGTTTTCGTTGGAAATTTTCCTCCTAGAATGTTTGTTGCGCTTGAAGAATTTAGCATTTAGTGTATTTATTTTTTTATTTTATTTTTTTTATTTTCTTTTTTTTTTGAAGAAAAACATTGAAATTCATACACAAAGTTTGTTTTTCTTTAAAATTTTTACTTTTAATTTTTTTTCACATTCGTTAGTTTTAGTCGGCGTTTTTTCAGTGTTTTTTATTGTTAGCATGTTTGCTATAATAACCCATATGTCACTTGTTCGTATTTTTAGCGTTTCTTTATATTTAAAAAACCGACACTAAAATGTTGCGGAGAAGTCGTAAATTTCAGCAGAAAAACAAAGTATTTCGTGGCATAGATTAAAAGAAAATATTTTTTTTGTCTTTATATATTTAATTCCTAAGCTAAAAATACAGAAATTGGCAGCGTAATATATTTAAAAGTCTTCTCTACACTTCTGTATGCAATTTTTGTGCGCTTTTTGAAATAAAAGTTGAAAATTATACAAATCCAGCAGACGCCAAATGGTGACAGGTTAAGCCGCCGACACCGAATGGTAAACATTTCAAAGCTTTGTTGTTGCTAAAAGAAATTGAGCTCCAAAAACAGCTGTGGAATTTGAAAATCTCAACAATTGCCAGGCAAAACTGTAAATACAACAACAACAGCCAACTAACTGTCTTTTGCAAATAATGACTAAAGTGACGTCGGCAGGCTAGACGATGCTCTTACACTACAGAATTTGCAACTGACTTTAACTAAATACAGGAAAATTACAGCAGAGACATTAGCAAGCAAGCCACTGCTTTTGTATCTCAGAATTTCCAACTACAGTTACATACATATGTCAAATGTCATAAAATGCAGAAATATTGAGTAGTCCAAAAAGTCTTTTCGTATTTTGTCAATGTCGTTGCAGTCGTATATCTCCAGTTCTACCAATAACATTGTGTCATACCATATAGTGTTGGAAAGGTGAGGCTTTAAGCTTCATTTAACCAAAAAATTAAATTCAAGAAAGTTGAACTGTTGAGTTGTACAGCTGTTCAAAAATGAGTGAAAATTCTTAATGAAGAAATTCGCTATTTTTTGATGGAATAATGTCTCTAGCGGAAAAATGGCAAAAAATGGTCAACCAAATGGTACACATTTGTTTACTTATTTATTAGTATAAATATAAATACGAAAATATTACAACAGAGCAGGTCTATAGGCATATAAAAGCTGTAGTTTCTAATAAATAAATTCTGTTATGCTTTCTGAGCGAACTGTGAAGAAAATGACAGCAATAAATTTGCAAACAATTAACTGTCAGATTTTATATTTGTCATATATTTTGCAAACAACACCTACTAGGTCGTTGGCAGACAAAGTGGCTCTTAAAATCAGTGATCTTCGTTTAATAGCAAGTTGCTAGGTTTTTATAGCCATTTTATGTACTCTTTTATGTACATTTTACTTTTCATATTTTACATGCAACATTGCGTGGCATTTAGTTTACAATTGTGTTGCAGAAAAATATTGTGAAACAAAATAGTTCAGGTAGTCAACTGGGCATCTGGTCCACTCGGGCGTAGTTGGAGACATAATTTGATGGTGGACAGACCAAAAGCTCCTACTTCTAGACAAAAGTGAGCTTAGTAACATTGTATGGGGTCATCGCAGGGCACTTACCCTTAAAATTCCATCTTCAGAAAATGGCAAAAGTATTCAGAATTTGGCGAAAAGCTGAGCACGCTCAGAGGATAATGAGACGCTAGTATTTTCAAATGTCTAGCCTTCAGCCGGATGAGACGGGACATATTCCACCGCTCTCAATGATCCAACGTGTGATAATTTCAGAGATACAGCCTAAGAACTTGGTCGATCGAGGCTAGCTGGACTCAGTGCCCCGTCTTTAAACGCGTTTTACTCGAAACAGTGTTTTTAAATCGGTTTGGCAAGATTTCTCGAGAACCGATCTTTATGAAATTTTGCACAGGTCAACTATTTGAAAAAAAATTCACGAAATGTTCACTAAAATTTTAATTTTTTTGTAAAAGTAGCTGCCAAAAATCCAATTTTCAGTTTTGTTTCCTTTGCCCAAGCTCTATGTTAAGGTTTCAACTAAATCACTAATTTTTCAGCTTAGACGATCCATTAAGAAGTTATTCTGCCGTCGCAGGCGTATATTTTTTCCGAGGGGTCACCGGAAATGGCGTCGCAATGGCCGAGTTTAAAATATTTTTTTCCAAAAATTTCAGAATATCTTTGTTAATAGTGTATGTTTGTAACAAATAAAATTCGAATAAAATATTTAATTTTTTATATGCGAAAAAAATTGTTGAAAAAAGGTTGTTTTTAACCCGAGGAAACCAATGTAACCCTTTAAAACGCTTTGAGAATTACAAATATTTTAAAATTCACTTGAAGAACCATTTTCTTTTATCCAAATAAAAATCTATATTTTTTGATTTTTAACGCATTGAATTCAATTAAATGTCGATATGCCACGCACTCGACTACAAAAGCCCGTAATGCTCGTTATATATAGTATATACAAACTTATGAACATACAAATATAAATACATCTATAATACATATTTTTGTGCCTGAACAAACCTACAAGTGCATACATTTCGAATGAATTCCATATGTTTTCCATTACAAGTGGCCTAATGGATTTTGACAATAGCTTTATTTAGGTCATTAATTCCTACAAAATACAATTTGAAGCGCCAGCGATATAATGAAAAAAGTTTAATTGAAACAAAATTCGAAATTAGTTGTTAAATTAACAAAGCGCAGCGAAACATTCTTTGGCGCGCTGTCAAGGGAAAGAAATATTTCCAGCCAGTTTTGTAACGCAGTGCTGATACACACATACATATGTTTGGTATATGGTATATGCCATATGTACACATTAGCGCTGTAAAATTAATAGCAAATATGAAAATCATCATAATGCTAAAATGTATTCACAAGCAGCTTGGAATTTTCTAATTCCTCGAAGCATTTTTTTTCAAACATTTTTCATTTTACCAATTTTATTTTATTTTACATTTGTTGTATTTATTATTGCAAAATACATTGCTGCAATTACAAAACAAATATATGTAATAATTTTGAATTATTCGCTTCTAGATGACGTCAACGCTCGACAAATATGCGAATACCAACGAAGCAGCGGCCTGCTGTGTCGCCACCAAGCCAAAGGATTTTCGGTGAGTTCCCGTACACAAATAGTTCATTAAGAAATTTTGAAATATTTTTGTTAAAATTATTTGCGAAATTACACACAAGTGTGAAGCCATTTTATACCAACAAACACACATACTATATATGCATGTATATACATTTTTAGTATTGTGTAAATGCAAAGAATGCATATATCAATTGTTATTATTGGCCACGCCATTAATTGTGTGCCTTTAGGCATTCGCAACTAATCAATTTTATCATTTATTTTGTTTATTTTCTGCAATTGTTTATAGTTTTCGTTGATCAACTTGTCAAGCATTTTTCTAAATATTAAATATATTTTTACAGCGTATCAACACATTCAGAGCGCGCTGGGATTAGTTGAAGGGCTCGCAGTTTGTGCTCCATAAACAATAGCAACTATCAGCTGCCAGCGATCCATCAGTTCAACAATCAAAAGTAAACTATTTGTCCAGCGGACGTCCATCTCATTGACTCAAAGAAAATTGCGTTTATTTAAAAATAAAGGAAAAATACATATGTTAAAAAAACACCTAAAACAAAAAAAATCAAAAAAAGCTTAGTAGCGAGCAACAACAGCAATGTTTGGCGCACGTTTAGCACATATTTTTCTTCTTAGTTGTATAAGGGTATTTGATATAAGCCATAGTTGTAGCGAATTTATAATATTATGAAATATTTATCAAACAGCAGCTGGCAGGAACGAAAACAAAAATGGGTATTTATGGAACGTTAAAGAATTATAAGATCTTAATGTAAAAAAATAAAAAATAAACTACAGAAAAACATCACAAAAAAGGCATATATTTGTTTTATTTGATTAAGAAGTTTTTTGTTATTAATTTACGCTTTCCCGATTTGAAATATTTTTTTTTAATATTATAATTTATTATTTTTTTTATTATGAGGTGAAAGGATTATTATTAAGGGGATATATGGGTTTACGGGTTTCAAAATTTTTTTTATTGTCTTATTAAATTCTACAATATCTCTAGACATTGTCAAAACTGATCCGAGTAATAGTTTCGGAGATACAGCCTTGAGAACTTGTGCTCTCGAGGGTAGCTAGACTAACCGATCTTCTTGATATTTTACACAAGTCTTTGAGATACAATTCTTAAAAACTTGGCCGAAGGATTTTTTTCGATTACAGCTTTTTGAAAAAAAGCTTCGGGAAATTTTCATTAAATTTTAATTTTTTTGTAAAAAAGTCTGCCGAAAATCCAATTTTTAGTTATTTTTCCTTCGTCCAAGTTCTAAGTAAACGGTTTAACTAAAATACGTATTTTTTCACTTTAGATGATCCTATAAGGAGTTATCCTGCAGGCGCATCTTTTTTCCGAAGGTTCACCGGACATGGTGTCGCAATGGCCGAGATTAAAATATGTTTTCCAAAAATTTCAGAATTTCTTTGTTGATAGTGTATGCTCATAAACTAATAATTCCAATAAAAAATTTAATTTTTATATGAAAAAAAAAATTTGAAAAAATGCTGTTTTTTAAACGAGGAAACCTATGCAACGCTTTAAAAAAAAAAACACTTATTCTGAAGCACAAAAAACTGCGTTAGTAAAAAAAATTAAATACACTTCTAATAAAGGGTGATCCATTTCGAGGTACCCAATTTTCTTAAAGAAAAACACAGAAACTTTAAATTTAGTGGTGAATGTTTATTATCGTTCGAAAGAACATTCTTTGGCATTTATTTTTTTAAGATTATCTCTTTCAAATGTTGGTCGCGGCTACGCCTCAGATGGTCCATCCAATGACTCGTTCGAGCATTTTGACTTGTAACTGGCGAATAACATGCACGATCAGGCTTGACTGGTAAACGGGACCGCTTGAAGCAGGCGATCGACCAGAAGCATCCAGAATTGGCTAACAGGAAGAGTGTAGTGTTCCACCAGAACAACGCTAGACCACACACTTCGTTGATGACTCGTCAGAAGCTACGGGAGCTCGTATGGCAGTTTTTATCGCAGCCACCATATAGCTCGGACATAGCGCTAAGTGATTACCACATGTTTTTGTCCGTGGCGAACGCCCTTGTTGGTGTAAAGTTGAACTCAAAAAAGGCTTGTGAAAAGTGGCTGTCCCAGTTCTTCGCGAATAAGGAGGGGGGCTTCTACGAGGGGGGTATTATGAAGTTGCCGTCTAGGTGAAAACATTTTATCGAACAAAAATCTACAAATTATTTTTAATATAAACATACTTGTAGTTAATTAATTAGTATTAATTTTTTAAATTAGTGAAATTAATTTATACTCATAATTATGTATGTATATATTTCTGCAAGATCGCCAAAAATTCGCAGGCATTACCTTCGTCAGTCCATGAAAACCGCATGCAAAACGAGCTGATACGTGCAGCATTGATACATACATACATACAAATATACCACCATGTGCATTTTAGCCACAACACATATCATCATGCACCATTATCTTAAGAGAAGGCCACATTTGATTAAACAGTTGATATTCATCCAAGCGAGAAAATACTTACGTCATTTAAAGGCAGCAAGGCATGAGTGAGGAAGAATGAAACACTTGACATTAAATCTCTTAAACCGTAACAGAAGTTGAACTTCAGTGCTTAATTAAGCTTGACAACATCGAAGCAAAAATAGGTATGTGTGTGTGTAAATATATACCAAACGTGCATATCCATGCATTTGTAAGCATACATATGTGTACGAAGGTAAAGATGTTGAAAAAAAGATAAAAATGTAAATATAGTGTACATAAACTGGGTGTTCCCTTGAATGTACGTTTTATTATACACTGTTCCTAACGTAGTATGTATATACTTAAGTACTCACTGTTACCAAGGTTGCTAAAAGACTCATTGAAGCTGCGTACTTTTATGTCACAAGATTTGAAGACTTTGATTGTTCGTAGTTCGTAGCTTTGGAGAAACTTTGGTGGAGAAGCCTTTTGACGTGAACTCTTCATCAATTGTCGTTTCAGACTAGCTGCTTAGATATCGCTCGATATTTGCAGGAAACTATAAAGTACTATCGTTTTTCTTCGCTCCGTTGTTCTCTTGCAAGTTATCGTTGGACGGCTGGTGGTATTGTGAGCTCAGTGAGCGCTAGTAAACTGTTAGCAGATAGTAAGGAAGATCTTTTGAATCGAAAACGATTAGAGTCTGGTTTCGTGAGCTTTTGGTTTTCTGAAAATTTCGTCTCTCTGTAGTTGTTGAAGTCGGTGTAGGCAGTCTATGATGGCTACCTAAACTGCAAAGCTAAAAGCTTGGTGGATTTTTAATGGCGAAATTGCTGAAAAATACGGAACTAAAAGTTTCATCATTACCTTTGCCTTCTCAGTTTTGCGAGACTACGGCTGAAATACTACCTCCTGATCGTAGTCACCCATGGGAATTATATGGAATTGAAAATCAATTCGTTTATAAAAGCTGTGACGGAAAAAATGGTTCACCGATATATGAAACTTTTTATTATTTTAAAGACGCATATTTTACAAAGATTTTGCGAAAATTTCAGAGAAAAGTATACAAAACTGAGAAAAGTGCCGCCACGTAGACAATAGAATTTTTTACAGGATAAAATGAAGTAAAACTGAAAAAACATAACAACAGGAGATGGTGAACCCTATTCCCCAAACGATGACGATGGAACGGACGTTCTATTGCCCGACCATGAAGAAGTTCGAATAGCAATTAACCGTCTGAAGAACAACATATTCCAATACGTCGGCAGAAAACTGATATAGAGCATACATCAGCTTCTTTTTAGGATATGGTGAGACGAAATTACGCCCGTCGATTGGAATTTAAATGTGCTCTGCCTAATCCACAAAAAGGGAGAATCGCCAAATCTTGGAAAAGACCCGCGAAAAGAGGATCGACACACTCCACCTCTTCGTCAATTTCAAAACTGCTTTTGACAGCACGAAAGCAAGCAGTCTGAATTTGGTATCCCTGCAAAACTAAAAAGAAGATTTATGGTCTTTTGCGCATTGGCAACGGCGAAACACTGCATTCAATGGAACGATGAGCTGTATGAGATATTATATACGACAACATTGGCAGCGTTCAGCGAATTAAGAGACAGTGGCTACGCTGGCTAGGTCATGTCGTCCGAATCGATGAAAACACTCTGCTTTGAGAGTATTCGATGCAGTAAACGCCAGGGGAAGCAGAGGAAGACCTCCACTCCGTTGGAAAGACGAGGTGGAGGAGAAGGATCCGGCTACATTTGGAATCTCCAATTTGCGCCACGTAGCGAAAAGGAAGAACGACTAGCGCGCCGTTGTAAACTCGGCTATAACCGCGTGTGTCTACGACAACAAAGAGGAACAGGAATTGAAAAAAAAACGAATCCTTCGTTCAAGACCTTTTAAATTATATTTCGAAGACCTGTGTAAAATTTCATGAAAATCGGTTGAGTACTTCGCGAGAAATCTTGACAACCGACTTTGAAAGCACAGTTTCGGGAAAAATGCGTTGGTTCTTTTAAGTAACTAAGCTGACCTTAAGGGCGCAATTTTTCAAGGTTGTATCTCCAAAACTATTACTCGAATTAACTTCTGCATTTAGGACAATACTTTAGAAATGTTATAGAACTTAATAAAACAATAAAAAAATCGTTCGATGCTTTGAAGCCGCGAAACCCATGTAACCCCTTAAGATTATTTGGCGCAAACACTCTGTATGTTTGGGAACTAAAAATTTAAGTAATTGTCAGAATTAAGAAAAATTACAATTATATTCTATTTTTTTTTTTTTTGTAATTTGGTGATCGAGTTCATGATTGCATGAATCTGAAAGCAATTTCACTCTTTATTAGTACTTGGTCACTAAAACGGAATGCAGCGATATTGTGGCTGCTTATTTATAAACCTAAGAAAAATGCGATTCACACCTTAAAAAATTAATATAAACAATTGTAAAATGTATGGAGATATACATTTTAGTTAAAATTGCTAAATAATACCAGCAAAAGTAGAAAAATTAAAATTATTTGAAATAATATAACTTGAAGGTTGCCATAAAATGCGTAATTAAAGAAAAACATTTTATTTGCACTTTACAACTAACTATAAAGTTAAGGCTTTTTGTCATGCACATGCCTGAGTACTTACACACATACATATATACACATGCACGTGCTTGCAACGTCGTGTACATGCCGACCCCAATGACGTATGAATTTATGATTTATAAATTCGCAACAGATCCGCAGAGATTGCAACTAACCCCATTAACGATTTCCACGCTTTGATGTAGGAACCTCAAAAGCAGCAAAAACGAAATATTTATTTACTTACAACGGCGCGCACATGGCGTTGTAACTCAGTGTGCTTATGTATGTGTCTGTGTATGGGCATAAAATCAACGCTGAAGATTACGCAATTTCCAACGGGCATTGTAACAGTGTTTGCAGTCAATGCGAAACCGGCAGTGAAACAAAACATTGCCGACTCGTAAACGCTGCGGTTTAGTCAACCGATAACCGATGGAGGTCTCGCCAAAAGTGCGCGCGCAGCTCGTGAATGTAATTGAATGTAAAAATGCACACACAAACATACTTACAAATAAAATGTACAAGTTTACAACTTACATAATCAGCCAGCGAGTATTGCATTTTACTACACACAGATATGCACACAAATGCAGTTTGCACATTCGCAAGCGATTCTGCAATGCGTCGGTCACTTGGCCAATTCCGCTGTCAACCGGTTTGTTGTCTTTTCCGTTGTCCGGTAATGCCGAAATAAAAGCAAAAATCGCATATAAAACAAATTCTTTGTATTATGTAATTTTTGGACTCTGCAGGTTTTCAGTGGTCTGGGCGTGTGGCAATGCAACATCAGCAAAACAAAAATCAAGTAACTACTAATTGCTGGTTATGGCTTGTTGCACAAACAAATTGTTTGGTATGTAATTAAAGTTTGTCTGCTGTGCTTCAAATTTTATCGGCAAGAACTTGTATAAGCAGGAAGTTTTTTGGTAATTTTTCGGTGCAGCTGAACTTCTTATTTCGATGTGTGCATTAGAGCGGATCGATTTTCAGCGAGCCAAAAAATTGAAAAATCGCGTATGCGGGCAATGTTCTAGAGATCATTCTGAGCAAACGTTTGCTAAGATACTATGGTTCAGAAACTGGTTTTGAGCCAACCATTTTTAAGTATAAGTGATCAGGTATCATTTATTTGTCAGTTTTTGAGATATCCGAAAAAATTTAAATATCAGGTATGCGGGAAATGTTCTACTGATCATTCTGAACAACTTTTCCTAAGAGACTATGGTTTTAAAACCGAGTCAGCGATCTTTAAATGGATGTTTTTTAGCGGCCATACAAATTTATTCGTCAGCTTTTGAGATATACGATTGAAATTGAATACGTAGGTGCATTTTGATATTGCATTGATAATTTTTCGGAATCGGTCAGAACGAACAACTATATCACACATCTCCCACACAACCGATTATTCAGAGTTTTTAAATTTCGCCTTAAAAAAAATCGACCTGCTCTAATGCGTAGAGATGCTATTAGAAAAAGGTATTTACAAGGTTGATAGAAAATTATATATACATATGTATATACTTTTTAAAAAATATTAATCAAAGAGCATGGTGGAAGGGATACAAATTCTTTATTTGTTATGAAAACACGAAAACAAAACTTTTTTAAACTTACATTAACCATATCTAATATCTGATCGTTTTCTAACTGCTTAGCGTTCTAAAAGTGAAAATTTTTTCAACAGTGACTTGACAGATGCCTCACAAAATTTTCGCAGTCTCCAATTCCTTCAAAAATCACTGTCTCACAAAATTTTCGCAGTCTCCAATTCCTTCAAAAATCACTGTATTTGAATCTGAGCGCCGAGTTGGCAGTTTATTCCAATCTTCATTATGCTCCAATCAAAATAAACGCAGTTTCAGTAGCACCAAAGAAAGCTGTACTATAATATATGTACATATCGCTCATTTGCTGCAACGTCGTCATAACTCAAAAAACGTGATTTTTGAGTTAAGGATGCAGAATTGTTCGTTATATCATACTTCATGTTGAGTGAAAAATTCATATGAATACCTCTTATATGCTCCGCTTGAGAAGAGAATATGATTCCTGTCTTCCGTGTAAGGTTGGAGTCAGTTGAAAACTTTTAACGCGTTTTCTGGCAAATCGATTTTTTGACTTATGCCGGTCTTGCAGCAAATGAGCGATATATATGAGATATAGAATATTTGTATAGTTTCGACCTTTGCTGAAAATCCTGAACTTTTCTTTACGATTCGTCAACTTGAATATATTGGGCGATGTTCCAGCATCCCAAAATTCTTTTCTCCGAAGCTAGAAACATTCTGGACATACTCAGATTACCAGATATCTCAGGTACCAGATTATTTTGCTCTTTTACTTGGCTTTTTCGTCTGCTGACGTACTGAGTTATAATAACCTTACTCCCTCCAGGGAGTCATTTGCCGCTTTTCACCTCTTTTTAATGACTTAATGCCACCTCAGAACCATGATGCTCTCCGCATGTTATCCAGGAATATAAAACAATAGCAACACAAGTTCACGTATGTATGTATGTATTAGGTTCTCATTTGAAATTTTCTAAAAAATTGTGCTTTAAACAGGGCTCTTATATTAGATGATATTTATGATCCGGTTAGACGATTAGTTAAATACCAAGAGCTCTACTTTAAACCTCTCATATCTTCCTTTCCAAGCACTGATCACTTAGAATCATCGCTAGACGAGTGAGAAACTTTACCAACTCAGCTAACACAGTTCTCGTGTGTGTTGTGGCTAATTCCAGTTAAGGTGGGGTCCCTCGTGGAAAAATTATAGTAGAGATGCCTTCACGACTTTTTTTGTGACAACTTGATGAATTGTATTAAAGTTTCTTCATTTATACACAACCTGCTTCCACTTGTGTTATCATAACTCAATTTTTGTATCAAAGCGAGCGCACAATCGTTGTAAAGTTTTTCTTTATTTAGGGAATTTCTGCAACTACTTTAATTTTCGGTCCATTGAACTCGGCCGTAGAAACTCCAAACGTCTAAACTAGCACTGGCCGTGAAAGTTAGACTCCAACAAACTTGTTTCACACTGCTTAATACTAATTAATTTTAACACATACTTTACTATTTCAGAATTATATTATTTCATTATTAATATTATTTCAGAAACTTCACAAAATTTCAAATTTTTAACCTAAAAGTTTATTATTAACCTCAAAAAACCAAAAATTGTTAAATCAATATTTCAGGTTATCTGTATATATGTAGATGAAAGATGAATGCTTGGCGCAATATGTGGATGTACATATATACAATACATGAGTAAGTGAATGATAATGAAAATATCGAAAATTTAATAAATTTATACATCCTGTTTCAGTCTTTCAGACCTTTTTTCCATGGGTCGTCAGGTACTCTAGACGCAACTGTCGTGTCATCACATGGGCAATACGTATGCGCAGCCACTCTGGGCTCAGTTTCATGAAAAAATACTGAAGCATAATAATTTTCGTCAATTAGAAAGCGCACATTGAATAGAAATGTCATATTCTTAAAAGTATATGTATATGTTTAGATTGTTTTTGTTGTTAAAAATTTTGGGCTCAATAATGTTCAAAAGTTTTTGTAATTAAGTGTGTTATGTTTAATATAAGTATGTAATAAAAAAAGGTTCAAAAATCACTCACCTGCAAGCCATGTGTCCAATAGCCCGTCGTTTCCGCCGATTTTCCCAAAGTAAAAACCGCTGAGCGTGTGAAGCTCTTCACATCCGGTATTAGAAAGCCACCTTTCATCACGGTATCGGAATATTGATTCATTTTTGTGACCAAAAAGAGCGGTGTGACACACTGTACTGTTATATTATGTTCGGCTAATTCACGCTCGATCGCCTGAGAGAAACATTTCACATAGCGCTTGGTAGCGGCATACACCGCCATATAAGGTATAGGTTGTAATTCACTGCCAGAGGATATATTGACAATGGCACCACGTTTCTGCTTCTTTAGCTCTGGTATGAGCATACGTGACATTATGGTTACAGCGGCGACATTTATATTGATCAGATCCCAAATGGTATTTTCAGGTATGTGGGAGAGTTCGTCCGGGTAGTCGTACATTTTGCCAACATTGTTAACTGTAAGGTAGATGTGGGGAGGTTTCAGTAATATAAAATTTTTGTATATAAATAGAATTTCTATGTATAAGGAAGTAACTGTTTATTTTGTGGGGTAGATTTTGGTATAGTAAAAATATTTGCAGCACTTACCCAATATGCCTACTGGTATGCCACTCAGCTCCCGTTCAATGTGTGTATACACCTCACGCCCTTTGGAGAAGTCTGCTACGATCCATTTTGTCTTCACTTTGTACTCATTTTCTGTAAAAAATATTAGTCAAAGTTTAAGTTCCTCGATTTGCTTATGAATCACTGGCATTGTGCCTTTGAGTACGAGTATTCGTCATTAGCACAATCTATTTAAAATTTTTTTCTAATATTTAAATATTCTATTATATTGTCAATTATTTTACTATTAATTTCATTGCTTACCGATCTCCTCTGCCACCGCTATGAGCTTCTCCTGGGTACGCGAGATGAGCACCACATTTATGCCTTGTTTGGCTAATTCTTTAGCATATTCCCGTCCAATGCCATCCGTTGAACCGGTGATTACTACAAAGTTGAAAAAATAGTGTGTGTTGCGAGTAAATTGACCACAAAGAAAAATGGTAGTTAAAGCATATGATTGTCATTAACAGCTAAATGCTAATTGTACTCCTTTTTTGGTTTGGGTAATGGTGCCAGCAGTACATTACAAACGATATCTATTCAAGTAATGTTCGTAATTGCTGCTCTACGTGCTCAGTACTGTGGGAATATGGATTTTTATTTTCACAACTCTTTAATTTGATTTTTAGGTTTGTGGTTTTAAAGTTAGCGCTTAGAATTTGAACAATTTAGATATAAACATTTGAGAAAGACTTGGCTGCTTAAGATCTTGGAATTTATAAAATATCGTTTTTGTTGCTGGGTGGTTATTTTGATCTATATTTGCTTCTATATTTGCTGTGATTAGAGTTTGTTTCCGTGACACAGCTAGTCTCAGCTACATCGGCCGCCCACCAGTACCGAATTATGCGGCGTACCTATTGGATATTGGAAGAGCCTCTTTTAAACCTCTTGTAATATTGATAATCGAAGCCAGTTTACTTTTTCTAGACTGGTCCATTTGAACTGAGATATGAAATGATCCAGTCTGACGACGATTTTAAGCATGGAAAAGTATTTAAAAAACTAGTAAGATACGTTTTTTAGTTTCCAATGAAATAAACGTTAAGAAATTCATAAAGAATCTTTAGCATAAACTATTTTGTCAATAATATAAGTATTTTGGGATTTCCCATTTAATTAAAAAAATATAGGAAAATGTTAGAATCTAATATTAGTGCTCTCAACATCTCTTATAAGTCTATTCCACATAACGGGTTTTTCAACAGGAAGGCTACAAAAGCAGATCCATAGGGACAGCAAACGGCAGCCATATTTTTTCTCACTCTTTTGATATTTCTTTTCAGAAAGGTTCGTCATTTCAACATGAAAAGATATACGATCCAACAATGAGTCGAAACTATTAAAATTTACTACTGAAATTCGGAGTCAGTGGCCTTAACTTTAAGAGCGCTAGCAGATCAACAATTGAGCGTCTAGTGAAAATTGGTTGAATCCACGGGCGCAGTACAAAATGTTCCTGTGCCAGTGAGAAAAAGAAGTGACTTTAGTGTCGAGAATATTGCTGCCGCTAGCGCATCAATTGCGGAAGACCCAAATCAGTCTCTCCCACGTCGTTCCCAAATGTTGGACATCTCTGTGACGTCTTTGTGACGAATTTTGCGAAAAGATTTGGCCTCCATCCTTACAAAATCAAACTGGCGCAAGAACTGAAGACGCTTCACCACCAGAATCGTCGTATGTTCGTGAATTGGGCTAAGCAACAATTTTAATCGAAAAATCAACCTCAGCGGTGAGGCTCGTTTCTGGCTGAATGGCTTCGTCAATAAGCAAAATATGAGTTATTGGTCGGGCAGCAATCCACACGCACTCCATGAGTCACCATTGCATACAAAAAAAAATTACGGTTTGGTGCGATTTATGGGCCGGCGACGTCATTGGACCGTACTACTTCCGTGGTGATCAAGACGGGCACGTTACTGTGAATGATAACGGAATATTTTCGGCCCGAATTGGATGATATGGGCTTGGACAATATGTGGTTCCAACAGGACGGCGCCACAAGCCACACAGTCAATGTCACAATCGATTTATTTATAACCAAATTTAGTGAACGTGTTATCTCAAGAAATAGTAGTTGATCGCCTCAGTCGTGCGATTTGATGCCGTTAGACTTATTCTCGGTGGGTTATGTCAAGTATATGGTCTATGACAACAAGCCAGCGACGACTGATGAATTTCGTACGAATATCGAACGTGAAATTGCAGCTGTAACGGCCGATTTATGCTTGAAAACCGAAAATTGGGTTCAGCGTCTGGATTTCTGCAAGCGTGCCCGTGCTGGCCACGCAAAATCAATCGAGTTCCATATATAATGTCATCAAATGTACTTCCCCAGGAACAAAAAATTTCATTGATATTCCAAACAGTTTTTGTTGTAGCCCTCTTATTGAAAAACCCGTTATTTCAGTTAATTTTTTTAAGCGTTAAGAAACGTCGAATCGTCAGAACTCATATTTATAAACCTGATTTTGGTATAAGTAAAGGTAATAAAGTTAAAAAGGGGAAGGGAAAGTGTTTATATAATTAAGATTTCTAATCAAACTTTTAATGAAAAGGTATGTCATTAGAACATTATTTTTCTAATGATATAGCATGACAGATGCTTGAGGCTTGCGAAAATCAGAAACTAGAGATTAGAGACTATAAGATAGATAGATTTATTTCAGAGCTTTGGCATGCCAATGATTGGTAGTTCCGTATTTTTCGGGCTATAATGTTATTAAACTAGTACTCGTAGAGAAATAAGAAGTGTCAGAGTTTGTGCGAGATTATTTGGAAATCCGTTCTTGGTTTTGTCCTCTAATGACATAAATGGTATTGAACTACAGTATGATATAACTTATTCATCATAATTACCACCAGTTAACCTCAAACTAACTACTAAACTTGAAAATCGCCAAAATCTAACTGCACTGAGTATATTACATTAAAGCACAAATATTTCGCAAGGTCGTCAAGCGAATCAAAAATATATAAACATACCGTTTGCATAATAAAAAATAAAAACAAGCTGCCGTTAGGCTTGTTACTACGAAATACAGAAATGGCAATAAACCTTAAACATGTGATACTCACGCGACTCAAGTTAATTCATAAAACAATAACAAAAGCTTAACGCTTCGATGTGAAAACAATAATAAGACTTGAGCAAAAAGAAAACGTCTAGATATTTTAATAACCGCCCAAGCTGACGGACCAGCTGACAATCACAACGCGCCGGCTAGACAATCTAAGTCAAGCCGGTTCCGTGCGCCGCTATTTATGAGTAATATGACGCTGCTGCCAGGTGAATGACTGCAAATACAGCAACAACAAGTGAAGTATGCAATAACAGATAAAACAAAAAATACGAAATAAACAGAATTCCATAGCGCTTTTAAAGCTAAGCGCCAATGTAGACACGATCGACCACGCAATAAGACTATAATTATAGTTTACTATACTTAAAAGTGTGTTTAAGTGCAATTTATATGTAGCTAAGTAATAGAAGCCCAGTAGGAATTGTACAACATTTTTTTTCTTTCGATATGAAAATATATTAATTATATAAGACAAAAATTATAAATTTATAACAAAAATTCCAATAATTTCTTCTAAAATATTAAATATTATCAAATTTTGAAAATTTCATTATTTCACAAATTTTTCCTATAGGGTTACTATAGTGAAGAAACCGAAAAGCGAAAGTGTTAACGTATGTTTGCGTGAGTTAATGTTGTTGCCATTTAATTTGTTGTACAACGGTGCTTTCAGGTAATGTGTTTGGCAATTCATTCATAAATTCTGCTGTTAAATCAGAAGAATTTACAATTGCAAGTCGTTTTCGATATTAGTTTATGGCTTCATGGTTTTTACGCTTCTTTTGCTTTTTGTAATCTTCCCTTATGACTTAAATACATATTTAATTGGGTCACTAATTCAGTCATTCATGGCGAACGCTTTACGTGTTTGCAACTTTATTGCATCTCTTTTTTCACTGACTTCTTGTATTTTTGTATTTTGGTTTTGTTATTGTTTATCACTGTTGATGCACGTGCACTTAAGTATGTATGTATGTATGTTACCAAATATAATATAATAGCGAGCACCCAGAAAACCGTTTAAAGACTTGCTGCTTACTTGTAAGACTCGTTACGTAAACTTACGACTCGTTTTCAAGGGCGTTCATCTATTAACTAGCAGTTTTTTGCGGCTTTTGGCTCTAAAGGGCAACCGGTTCCAGGTGGGGAATTATAATTTGTTTGCAAAATATTCAAAAGTTATTATAGAGATTGATTTATCGATGAATCAAACAAAAATATTCAAAAGTTATCGATAGAGAGGGATTTATCTATAAATATCGAAACCTTCAGACAATAGTATTCAAAAGTTATCGAGAGAAAGGGATTTATCGATAATTATTAAAAATTTTGGTGAAATATTTACAAAAGTTAATGAAAAAGAAAGAGATAAAATTATCGATAAATCGGTATATATAAATATCGATAATTTTAGCTACAATATAGTCAAATAATGATTGAGAAACTATTTTTAAATACACAAATATATTATATATAAATATAAATTATAGATAGAATTATCGGTAAATCTGTAGATATAGAATTATAGATAAATCGGTATCGATAAATAGTGAAAACTCTAGTTATAAAATAGTCAAATAATGATTGCGGGAAAATATTTAAAATTTACAATTATAGATATAATTATCGATAAATCGATATATATAAAATTCGATATATAAATATCGATAAATTTAGTTATAAAATTGTCGAAAAAAGTTGAAAAAACTTTTTTATATATACAATTATTTAATATTTGCAAGTAGTCAACAAAATAGTTTTATATATGCAGAGACATGACAGCGTTATCATTTTAAGTATAACCAGAATAGGGTATGTTAAATTTGCCTCGAAGTTTTTCCTGAAGGAAGCGTCCGAAACTTCATAAAATATGTACATAAAATAAATGATCAGCGTGACAAGCTGAGTCCCTCTGTCTTTACGCCTGTATATACGCGAACTAATCTCTCAGTATATGAGGTATCGATCTGAAATTTTGCACACATCGTTTTCTCCACAAAAAGCTGCATATTTGTCTGAATCGCTGATAATATATACATAAGTGGCATACTAGCTGCCCGCTCAAAATCAAGTTCTTGTATGGAGACAGTTTTTATTTAACAAGATACCTATACGAAATTTGGCATATATTATTCTCTAAAGCAATGGTGCAATCTCCGAAGAAATTGTTTAGATCGGATCACTGTAGCGTATAGCTGTCATACAAACTGACCGTTCAAAGTTTTTTAAAGGAATATTTTGTATTTATAAAGTGTATTATAGTTTTGCTAGCAACCGAAGTTAAATTTGTCTTGTTTTTTACTTAAATTATCTATAATGGACCAAAATAGTGTTGTTGTCGTAAAATTTTGAACATTTACCATTGATTGGTACATTCAATTATTTTTATGTGATCAATGGTAAAAAGTGCTGTTTAAATTGCACTTTGCAATAACGAATTCATGTAAGTCTAAAAATCATACATAAACTAAATACGAAATATATATGTATATAATAAACATTCAGCAAAAAAACACAATATTTCAGCACAATCACTAACCTGCCCACTTGCCAAACTTTTCTACCAACGTCTGCGGCAGTTGAGGCTGGAAATATGGCTCCAGAATCGCCTTGATGATTAACACCACCGATTTGAAGTTATCGAAGAAGAATACGGCGATGGCGAGGAGGCCGACCAAATAGACACCGAACGACAATAGTTGCCAAACGAACGCCATTCTCAGCAATGTGTAAATGCTCACTTCATCGAGGGGAATCATGTTGAGTATTTTTTGGATTTATAATTTAGTTTCTTTTGCTTATGCTTTTATTTTAGAAAAATGTGCTCAATGATTTTGATAACAAACGAATGTGGAGCAAAGAATAGTTAGTGATAAGCGAACGCCAGATAAGAAATTTCACTAAACACTCATAAATGTCTGTAAGAACGCAACAATGTTTATAAAAGACAACAACTACTTCACGCTAAAAATAAATTCCAACACTTTGCACTCTCTCGGAATTCACTCAATCAATCGGAAGACTTTCTCACTTGCACTGCGCTGTGCACTCACGCCTCCTTTATTATTTATTTTTGTTGTTGTTGCGCTCAAATTCAATCAACTTAGCATTGTTTTGCTTATTTTATTTCGTTTTGTAGCCAAAAAGTCAAAATTATTTGCAATTCCAATTTCAATAAAATTCGAAAACTTTTCTGCTATTTTGTTTTTTACTTGTTTTTTCTAATGCGCATTCATTTACATTCTCAAAATTTCCGAATTAAAGTGTAAAGTACACGCTCACTAAAGTTAATTGAAGATTTTATTGAAGCACTAAGCGTGGACGCGCTTGATTTTTGGGCAGCTTGAGCTGTGTGAACTGCACGTTTGGCCGTCGAGTAGGCGACTGATCGGCAAGCGTCAAGCTGCAGTCGAAAAAATCTTCAACTTGTTGCGCTAAAGTGACTAGCTACAATCGCAGCTTTGCGGACTGGTAGTGGAGGCTCTGCAGCCAAAGCGGCGCTCACCAACTAACCAAGCAGAGCCATTGATGGCGGCGGACTGCTGCTCAGCTTGGCTTGCTTTGCTTTGGTTCAAGCTCAGCTGGGAATGCAGCAGATGCTGCGCAGCCGCATGCAACATCTTGGTTGTACTCACATGTGGTTGTTTCTGCCTTGCTTACATACATACATATGTATATAGTAGGTCTGCATATGTGGGCTGAAGTTAAGGCAATAGTTTGTTTCGTTTTTTGTCTTTCCATTTTTGCTTGTAAATTGAGCTTGAATGAGCTCAGTGATGTAGTGTTGTTGTTTAACTATTGTGTTTAAGCACAGTTTTTTGATTCGTTCCTTTTATTGCAAGGTTTTATACATATCTTTATATGAAAATAACGGTTATAATGGAAAATATTCATCAGCGACTTCTTCCCGGCCCTCCAAAAAGGCCTGGAGCCACCGAAACACATCACTTCTTGCTAAAGCAACATCTGAGTAAGCCTGCTTGATCATATCAAACGTCTCTATCGCAGATTTACCGAGTTTCACACAGAATTTAATCGCGTACCTCTGCATTTTCGCCTTGCACCACTCACAGAAACACGTCGCGCGAAAATATTTATCCTGATTCTCCAGGTGCTCGGAGACAACTGACCAACCGCTTGTTCGTTAGCTAAGAACGCGCTCTACCGAATCCAGTCGGTGCGCGCACGTTCCGAAGTACAGTCGCATCGGAAGAAAATCAGTTCGTATATGTTCTAAAGTAATCACTATATTTTAAGTATGCTATTGGTTCAAGTATTTCCCTAAAATACATAATATTGGTAATCTGTTGACGAAAAGTCTGCATATGTTCGAAAGTAGCAGACGCACAAATTAGCCAGAGTGAGAAATATACCTACAACTATATTATGAATTTAATCATTTGTAATTAAGCTGTCTTGGGTTCGTTTAAACTTGGAGAGTTGCGAATCGAACAACAATTGTCAAAAAATAAATATCTTGCACAATCTCACAAGGAATAGAATAATATGTGATCCAAGTAGAGATACTTTTTTAGTAGCCTTTTTTTGCCATCACACGTGTCATTTGCCAGTTACTAGTCGAAATGCTTGAACGAACCATCGAAAATTGGACTCAATGGATGGACCATCTTAGACATAGCTGCGGCCAAATTTGAAAGAGATAAATGCCGAATAATGTTCTTTCGAATGATAATAAACATTCCCCATTAAATTTGTGTTTTTGTGTGTGTCAACTTTTCGTGATCAAAGTATAAATACCCTTTTCTGAAGAATCGAACGGTCTGACAGGTTAAGGTTAAGATTTTTAAATAAGCTGTGCGACTACATGTGTACTGAAGTCGTTACAGATTTTACACACAAACTTCAAATTCATATTGTAAACAATGGCTCTTAATGACTTCTGTTCGTATGCAATATTAAGAGTATACAATCTTTTTTGAAAAATTTTTTTATAAACAAGTGTGGTTGTAATGGTAAATAGTTGAGAAGGCAAAAGAAGACTAACAACAAATAATTGTGTTAATTTTTAAAGTGGAGATTTAACAAAAAATCATCCATTACATCTCATTTTTTTGGTATTTTTTCTCTTTGAATCACAATTGCTTACAAAAACGGAGTTATCATACATTCATACATACATACTTACATACACACGTAAATACAAACCCGCATTCAATGGGCGAAACTAGTTTGCTGTTAGAGGTGTTGCACACTTTTGTGCTGCATCTGAGTAAATAGACAACTGTTGAAGTTTTCCATCTGCAGCCTGACCTTTCAACCAATGCGCTTGCATTCATGTATATAAACACACATACATAAGCAAACATAAGCATAGCAATATAAGGTGCAGAATATTGAAGTTTTCAATTTTCATTTAAGAAATAACAGAAATACAAACAGTATTGATGTGCCCATTCCAAAGCTTTGTTGAAAAAAGCCATTTTAAAGTTTTTATTGCGGTGAGGCTACCTTTTTTGTGTACTAAGAAGTGCAAGCAATCTAAATCTTCAAGGCGCACACATTGTATTTTGATGAACTTTGATTTCAATGGGAGCAGCATTGTTATTTTAATTTTAAAATTAAGTATTTTTATTAAAGAAGTAAAATGTTTCGAAACCGATGGGATTAACGGCACAGAAACAAATCTCGATTTTATTAAGGGTTACATATGTAGGTTTCATGACTTCAAAAAATCTAAATTGTTATTGTTTTATTTAAATATATAACAATGTGATTGGTAGCACTGGAGATATACGACTGCAACGACATCTATTGACAAAATACGAAAAGACTTTTTTGACTACCTAATATCTCTAGAATTTTGTCCTAAATGCTCAAGTTGATTTGAGGAATAGTTTTGGAGACACAGCCTTGACAAGTTGGTGATCGAGTACAGCTATACATATAGCATAGTAATTTTAAACTTCAAACGTGTTTTTTTCGAAACTGTTTTTAAAGTCAGTTTTCAAAATTTTACACGTACTCAACTCAACTCAACTTAACTGATCCGATCTTACTGAAATTTTACACAGGTCTTCGTGATATAATTTACACGGTATTGAACGAAGGGTTTGTTCAATTATATCTATTTAAAAAAAGAAACACGTCACAAATTTTCACCAAAATTGGTATTTTTGTGTATAACGTCAGCCAATTTTTTGTTTTTTTAATTTTTTCTTCGTCCAATGCCTAGTTAAAGTATTAAATATAAACATAATTTTTTTTTTATTTCGGTTGGTCCTGTAAGAAATTCTGCCGTCATCACTGAGGCAGCATTTTCCGAAGGACTGCCGGAAATAACGTCTTAATGGCCCAGTTTTGAATGTTTTACTTTGAAAATTTCATAAAATATTTGTAAAATATGTACTATATATTTGGAATAATAAAATGTTTAAATAAAATATAGCATTTTCATATGGAAAAAAAAGAAAATAGGTCGTTTATTGCTCGAGGAAACCCATGTAACCCCTTCGTACGCATGTAGGCAAAAATTTCCTGGAAATTATTAATAATAATAAATTTCAAATATTCTTTAAAAATGTTTATAAAGTCTTGAAAAAATTTATATTATATAATTTGCGATTAAACCGCAATTCCATGTGCACTATTACCATTTTTTATTACCGATTTGGCATATTTTTTTGGTTGGATTATTAATTGAAGAACGACGCACCATTTGGGGCTTACGGAAATCTGCAAATATTAGACTGTATTTGTTGTTGTTTACTACATTATAACACGATAATGTTTCTGCTATTTTACGTATATTTTAGTTTAGCAAGACAAGTTGATACAACTAAAATCTTTAAAACATAATACAGTGTGGGCGTTAAGTTTATTTAGCCATATGTGTATGGAATATAAAAAACATTTGCAAAAAATATTGAATATATTTCTGCTTGAAGGTTAATTTTTCTATTTTCTTATAACGAGTTTAAATTATGTTTTTATGTAAGAATACAGAAAATTATCGTCTTTTCGAGAAAAACATATTTTTGCACATTTTGAATTGATTATTTGATATATTCCCAAATCAGTCAGACTTTTATTTTTAAAAAAATATTCATAAATATTATACCATGTTTATCACATCGATAGAAATTTTTTGTACTTCCGATCTACCGTTTTGCACATGACTTTTGTAGTTTTTCACCCAAGAAGCTCGTTCCATCGGGTTTTTTTGCTTTATCATGCTTTTGTCCTGATCGTCATATCGATAATAAATGGGTTTCCAAATGTTGATCACGGTTTCGAGTGTTAGCCGTTTAATATTCTTGGCAATCTCGTCTATTACTTCATTGTTCTCGATGCCTTTGTGGCCTGGCATCCAGTAGAAGTGAAGTTGTTTGCTTTTGGCAATACTACGTAGATGTTGACTCTAGAATTGCCTGCAGGTGCATTAGAAGCAAGCTCCGCGGCTTCCGCAATAGCATACTTAAAAGACTGCATTCTACCTAACTCTAGAAAGTAGAGGTTATTTAAGTGTATAAAAATCATTTTCAAAACTCAAAAAAATGTTTAATAAAAATAAAATATAATTAATGAATGTCGACGAAGGTATTGCGCCAGCGATTTAGACAGTATAAAGCAATTGACATAAAAACGAATTTTTACAGCGAAAAACAGTTGATAAATGGTTAGTGCTTCAACTTCTTTGCCAAAAACTAATAAAAAAATATTTTTTGTGTCAATAGCTAACAACAATAACCTGCACGAAGTATACGGCTAATATTTCGAGTTAATGGCGGATATACATACACACATTAAGCAACGAACATGCAGACATTTTTTGCATTTTTCGTAATTTCGTCACCATAAAAACTTCGTGTTCACATTTACAAGTGCTTATGTAGATTTTCCTAACCTCAAATGGCGCGCAATTGCTTTATGCTTCAATAAAAGTTTTCAGAATTATGAAATAATTAAGCGTTTACGCTAATTAAAAAATTAAATTTAATTAAAGCAAAGCAATATGTGCGCTGAAATATACATATATAACAGAATTAGATCTAACTCAAAAACGTACAAGAAGTAATAAACCGCTCTATCGGTCACACACACACACCCGCAACGACCGAGGTCATACGACAAACAAGTGAACGCCGTAAAAAATCTCAAAATTATTATGATGTGCGCAGCTATTAATGCACTGCAAGTACTAAGGTTTGTAAAATAATTTGAAGCAAAAAAATAATAAAAAAAATTGAAAAAAAAAATTATGTATTGTTCGCTACCTTCTTGCTTTTTCTATAGCGGCCACGCGCACTGTTGTTGCAGTTGTAATGGAGGTACACAAAATGAAGTAATTAGTTATTTGTTTGCCACAATATGCCGAATGACTGTGAAAATGTCGTTTACGCCGTCAGCAGCACCTTTACAGGGTCTAAACGGCAGCGGCTTAGTGGCTCTTTGTGACTTTGCAAGTATTTTCATTACTTTATTGTTGATAAATAAAATTGTTGTTGTACTATTGTTGTGCTATGGCAATTGCAGCTGACTCTTTTTCGGTTGTTTACGCCGTAGACGACAACACAAGGCTACCATTTACGGCTTTATAGCGCATGCCCGAGTACTGTCAATGCAAATACAGGGAAGTTTAATTACAATTACACATATGTGGAGGGGGAAGGTACAAGAAAAAAATATAGACACGTACATATGTATGTTTTGTAGATTTCATGCGTGTTTTTTATACAGTTATCAGCTGAACGCGATATTTGTCTAAGGCAAAGTCTATGTATTTTGCAAATACGTGCGTATAGTGTTAATGGTCTTAGAAACACATATATGTAGATGTGTGTATGTATGCATATTAATTGCAAAAATTGCGATTTTTACTTCTTGGAAGTAAACTGGCATTTAATTGCCATCGCATGTGCGAATTATATAATATCCTTATTCAATTAAATCCATTTTATGACAATCGCTTTTAAACACCTGTGTTCCGCTGTCGGCAAGTGCGAAAATTTTTTGTTGCTTTTTTTCTGTTTTTTTTTTTTTTTTTGACAGTTCGTGCTTGCATGTTGACAATTGTCTAAAACTGATACGCGTTTGTGCCACAAGTGACCATTTTGCTGAAAAAACACTTTTGGCTTTTAATAAGCAACTGGTTTACATATCTTGATCTCTTCGTGTTTTAATAAAAATAAATATTATAGTATGTATTTTCATATGTGTATAAGTTCCTAGATATCCATTTTTTTCATTTTGCATATTTACATAATTTATAATTTAATATTTACTACATTGTTAAAAATTTTAATACTTAAAATACTATTTAACAAGTAAGGAAGGGCTAAGTTCAGGTGCAACCCAATATTTTATAGTCTTGCAACTTGCAGGAATAAAAGCCAGGGATATACCTTAAGACGTAAAGGGGCAGTCAGAGGATCGGAATCCAAGCAATTTAATATAGTATATGTACATATACTATATATAACTCATACACCGACAGACACATAAGGTTTGTTAGAAAAACTAAAATCATTATATGTAATATATGGGAGTTGAGGTATTATCGACCCGATTTTATTTATTTTTCTCAATATCATACAGTATTAACATGCCACATACTAAAAAAAATGTCCCTGGGTCTCATTAAGGTACCACACATACAATCATCAATCATATGGAACCAGATGGTCAAAAATCTTGGTATTACTTATTTGGGGGCTTTGTCAAGTTTCGCCCAATTTTATCTATTATACAATGTTATGAGTAAAATACGCTCTTTTATTGAGACAGTTCAAATATTTGCGGATATATGCAGCTTAAAGTCACCCAGAAGTCCGAAAATCTTTATATTGTGTATAGGGGGCTCACGGAAGTATTGACCCGATTCAACCCATTTTTGATATACAGAATGAATATTTCCAGACAAGGATTCTGTTTTTATTTGTATATCTCACACACTGAGCGATTTTTTCTGGTAAAAAGTCAACTATAGATACTGACGTCCACATATTCGGTATCTCAGGGATTGAACAGTTTTGGTTGGATTTGGACGATTTTTGGTCATAAAGTAACATCTTTAAAGAAATTATTACTGCTTGGTTTATACCGTTATATTAATTATTTCCTGATTTCTTTACTGAAAGGTGACAGAATCAAATGAAATTTAAAATTTTACTATATGATAAGTAGGCATGGTTATAGTCCTATTTCGTCCATTTTGGAATATCACGTATTAAATTATTAGTCAAAATCGGTTTGTCGGGTTCCAAGTTATGAGATTTCACCAAAAAATAGGCGGTGCCACAACCAACGCCCAATTTTCACATCGGCTCCAATAAAGTCCTCTCTTACCAACTAGGAAGTAAATTTTTGTTTCTGGCGTATTTAGTTATTGATTTATTGCGCTTTAAGTAGTTTTTAACAGTACCGTTATTTTGGGAGTGAGCGGGGTTATCTTCTAATTTCATCTATTTTCACACTGTCGGTAGTGCTTAGTGTGGTCTGATTTTGCCCATCCACGAACTCGTAATATTTTTGGACAAGAACCCGCATACTAAGATATCTCAACAGACAACAACAGGCAGACAGTATCCCGAAGAACTGTGGAAGCTGTTCGCGCAAAACTCGGTCGTCGTAATGCTCCTTCTGAGCGCGCTATTCAACATTTAATTGCAAAATTCGGTAATGATTATAATCTCCATGATAATGTGCCTTCTTCTCAGTAAAGAAGGGCCCCTAGTTAAGGATATATCGCTGTCGTTCAGTGTTGAGACCACAGTTGCGTCTTTTTCCGTTGTCAACATGGCGATTTTTGCAGTTAGATTTGAATCTGTATCCGTATAAGATTGTGCTGGCACAAAAACTGATTAATACGGGAAATGATGAAAGTTAAGAGCGAGTTTCATTGAAAATTTATATGTTCAGACTGGGTCCATTTCTGATTTAGTAGCTTCGTCCACAAACAACAGTGTCATTATTGGAATGAGTCAAACCGTCGTGTGATTTAGAAACTGATCGGCATTTCCTGGCTCATTTTGTAAGAAATAAGGCCCAATATTACCATCCATTCAAGAAATGGTTCAGTCAAAGGGCCCCCAAGGTCATGTGTTTTAACGCCTGTAGATTACTTGCTCCGTAGATACATATGTTAAATTAAAGGTTTACGCCAACCAATCAGCAACGCTCGAACACCTCCAAGACACATTAGTGTGCTAAATAGCCGAAATTTCAGCCGAAAAGCAGCACTGAGTCATCGAAAATTGGCGAAAAAGGGTGGACATATGCAAAAGTAGTCGTGGTGAGAATTTTGTCGACATTTTGTTAAAATCATAAATTATATAAAATACAATATACATGCAATATACATAAAAAACAGAACCTATTTTGTTTCTTGTCTTCTTCGAGGTTTTTTTTACAATCGTAAAAATTTTAAGCATTAATATATGTATATTGTATTTGTAACCGTTCTAGTTGAGTACATAATCAGCTGAAACTTCTGCTGGGTATTCATACAAAAAGCTTTCAAGCTTATGGAAGTGAAGACCACACAAAAGTTGGCTGAAGCTTTTGGTAACAAAAGTTTACTTCGTAAAGCCTTTTTTGTACAACGTTCGGAAATACATATGTTTGCATATGGGATTTTCCATACCAAATCGACCACTTTTGAACCCGACCCAACTTCAAAAAAGTTATGAATTTTTCAAAAAAATGGCGTTTTTATCTTCAAATAGCCATAACTTTTGTAGAAATTGACTTTTGGGGACCACGATCAATTATATAAAATAATCGGTTTTTTTTAAGTAAACTCGTCATTTTTTTTAGGAAGCTCGCCATTTTTTTTTTGTTTTTTCCTCAAAAAAAACTTCAATTAATTTAACAACTATCCCCTGAGTGGGCCGAATTTTTTTATATTTTTTTGTATTTTTTTCATTTTTGAAAATTTGACAATTTTTTTTTAAATAAATTTTTTTGGAAGTTCGCCATTTTTTTATTTTTTTTTTCTTCAAAAAAACTTCAATTAATTAGACAACTATCCCTGCTAGTCCCGGAGTGGGCCGATTTTTTCATATTTTTTGTATTTTTTTTCATTTTTGAAAATTTTACAATTTTTCTTTAAATAAATAAATGTTTTTAAAATATTCTGACGGCTTAATATAAACATTAGAAGAAAATTTTGAGCAAGCTTGGTCCAAAAGTTAATAGCATATAAGCGTCGTGTCTTCAATTACTTACTGTAGATGTCGCTGTCATCGAAATAAATATCACAGAAATATCAAAAATTATTAAATATTTTCTCTATCCTTGGATTATGCATACAAATTATTGCATGAAAAGTGACAACTTATGCGAAAAAATATTTTCAAATCATCTTTACAGTTTGGCTCTAGTCAAGAGTCAAACAAAGGCTCTAAGTTCCTCAATAATTTTCCTTATGGTCTACAAGTCGACATATTTCCATTAAATATTATTAAATGTCTCAATTAGATTTACATAATTGGTATCATATCAACTACTTGTATTAAATAACTGTGAGATTTCACTGAAAGTATAATTTCTAATACCCAAATTCGAAAATTTGACTAAAATAATGTATTAGAGCAAAGCAATTAATCACAAAAAAGGTTTGCCAAGGGTGCTTATGACTAAAGCCTATTCACATATGCTTAGTTACAAGCCGATATGTGAGCCTCGTCATCATTAACTTTTCATTTTTAGCATTTTAACGCACATTTGTTAGCATTTGAAGCGGAATTCATAAATTAGGCGACAAAGTGGCACTCAGACCTAGCAAAACTTAAATATATTTTTAGTAAAGAGCAAGCACTTAGAATACATACTATGTAGGAAGAGAATGTGTGTTTGTCAGAAAGAGATTGAATGGCGTGTGTGTGTTGGCGATGCGCTTAAGAAAATCAGGAAACGGAAATATGGCGTGGCGCTGTGAATTGAACTTTACACGACCGTCACCCCAAATCACTTGCCAAAAACAGCACTAGTAGCACATGCAACAACAACAGCAACTAGCATAACAACAGTAAGAGCATAGAACACCACAAGTCGACCACATTGAGGCTGGTCGACAGCGCCAATTCGGTTGCTGGCTTTGGCTGCGGTGGAATCTGCTGTTGAAAAATTCGAATAATTCTTTTAGAGTGCAAGTGTGTGTGTGTGTGCTTGCGTGTGCGGTTAGAAATATTTTAGATGCGCGCTCGCTGGTGGGTAGCATTGGAAATGCCAAAAGCCAAAAATGTGCAAGCGCTAAAAATTGTCTAAAAGCGTTAAACCGCATTATACGAGCGTCAAATAAATTCACAGCGAATTTTTCGTTTCGTAAGCAAAAGAGAATTTATGCCAACAACCTAACTAATTAAGTTAAATGACTAGAGGATATATATATGTATATATGCTTGAGGTTTGTCGCGCGAAGATCGGTTGGAATGGTTGGATAGGTACTTGCATTTTCGGAAGTTGGTTTCTGACAGTGGGTGTGTACCCAAGACACTAGTTGGTGTCACTTCCACTTACGCATAAGAGTGCAGCATTATGTGTCGCCGTAAAGTATGCAATGAATTGCGATTTATTGCTCGCAAATTTGTAGCTGAACTTTTGCTAAGCTCATTTAATTGCTTTTTAAGCGCAGTTTTAGGCGCGCGATGCTCATGTGATTGCATATGTCTCTGGTATAGTAAATGTTACTCATACGCCGTGTGCGCGTTGTAAGTGAATCACTTAGCAGGTGGGGAAATTTAGTGAAAATAAAATATTATTATATTTGTATAATGCAGTTTTTGCGCTAAAGAGTCATTCAACTCATTTATCAACCAGCCAAGAGGGTTTAGCACCCGACAAACAAAGCGCGCAAAGAAAAGCGCAAAAATCGAAATGTGCTTCAAAGCGCTTTTAAACATTATGTACTTTCAAAGTGACATATGCCTAATTTATATGGCATATGATAACTGCTGAGACAAGTCGAGAATCTATGCACTAAATTGTGTTATTTGAACAAGTGAAAATACATTAAATATAAAAATGCTCCTGAGAAGCAAAACAGAACTCACCGCATGTGAGTGAGTGTCTGTCTGCGACGCAGCAAGCAAAGTAAACACACCATCACTAGTCCTTGTCTATTGTATATTTCTACACACATACGTTCGTATAGCAAAATAACCGTATTGCTTTTTATAATATTTCGCTTTATTTGCGCAACGCTCATATGTAGCGCGCCTGCCTTTGAACTGTCAGTGAAGTCAAGTCAAGCATTTTGAATTATGTTTTGCAATTTTAGCACAGTTAACAGCAATTCACCACTCCAACCCCTTGCCGGCCGCAAACTTTCGTTGCCAACTGCACTTGGCGCTGCCGTCACTGCTGCTTTCTCGCTCGCATTTTGTGTATTGTCTTGTATTAAATGTTGTTTTCTGATTATCTACTTAGTTGCTTTTGTTTTCCTATTTATTTGGTTATTGCATTTTTATTATAATGTACTTTGTCGCAGCAAATTTGCCAGCACAAATTAGAGCGCGCTTTTATTACTGTCATAATTGCTGTGGAGACGGCTTTATAGGCGGAAATATAAAGATGACACATGCTGCAGCACAGCGATAGACGCAATTTTTCGACTTCGGATATATGTATATATGTGTGTTGAATAGAGTGGCATGGAACGCATTTTGCGATTTTAAATTATATAAGAGTATGGATTTTGAGAACCCTACCCGAACTGAAAAAGATTTTACTTCGAATGTCAACGTTCTTGTGAGCACCTCTAACGGAAAGGATTATATTTGAAGAAAGTATTCTCAACAGTATTTGTAAGCTGAGATTTTCATTTCTAAGCAGCTTATATCTCAAGATCAAATTTAACCGGTAGCTCACTTGGTAAAACTTTTTTGTGTTTGTAAGAAGTTTGATCTTTATATGCCAATTAAGGTGTGTTTGGCAATAGTTTGTTTACCACACAAACAGTTTGGCGATTTTATAATATATTGAGTCACTGGACCCATGCCGCAATCTCTGAAGCCGATTTTTCAATTCCGAGAACAGAAAAAGTCACAGGGAGCCAAATCTAGCCAATACGGTGGCTGAGCGATGACTATCGTTTCCGGGTCAAATTTGAATTGCGATGTATTTCACAGAGATTTTAGGGAAAGTATGATTGATCAGTTTAAAGCTTGGAGAAAATATTATATGGCTAGTGGAAAAACTCTTTTCGTAGTTTGTCAATAGATGTCGTTGCAGTCGTAATCTCCAGTGCTACCAATCGCATTGTGTCCTATCATATATTGTTGGAAAGGTCAGATTTTAAGCTTCATTTAACCAAAAAAAATTAAATTAGGGGAAGTTGAAAAAAAGTTACAGCTGTCCCAAAATTAGTGAAAATAATGAAGAAATTCGCTATATTTTGAAATTTTTGTATAAAAAAGGGAATAATGCCACGCAAGCCACCAATGAAACTTGTGAAGTTTACATGGACGATGCTGTATCAGTTCGTGTAGTACAATAATGGTTCGCTCGCTTCCGTTCTAGAAATTTCAATGTGAAAGATGCACCTCGCTCTGGTTGACCTATCGTTGAAAAAGTCGATGAAATTATGGAAAAGGTTGACCAGGACCGTCATATAAGCAGCCAAAACATCGCTAAGGAACTTAACATTCATCATTAAATGGTTTTGTACCATTTAAAAAAGGCTGGCTACAAAAAGGTGCTCGCTGTTTGGGTATCACAAGAATTGTCTGTGAAAAGTTTAATGGACCGAATTAACATCTGCGATTCTTTGCTGAAACGAAATGAAATTGAACCATTTCTGAAGCGAATGGTACCACGAGATGAAAAGCAGATCAAATACGACAATAATGTGCGAAAAAGATTACGGTACTCAACAAATGGTCGCAATGCCAGGATTGATCGAAAGGTTATGCTGAGTATTTGGTGGAATTGAAAAGCAATCTACCACTGTAAGCTGATCCAGCCTGGTCGAACGATTGATTCTACATTTTACTTTCAACAACTGATGAGATTGAAGCAAGCAATCGAAAAAACGGCGAAAAATGATCAACAGAAAGGTCCTTGTCTTCCATCAGTACAACGCTAGACCACACACATCTCTGATGGCTCGGCAAAAACTGGGAGAGCTTGGCTGAGAAGTTTTGGTGCATCCACCATATGCCCCTGATCTTGTACCATTGGACTACCATTTGTTTCAGCAATGCAGAACTCCCTTAATGTAAATTTGGCAAGAGAAGCCTGTAAAAATTATTTGCCACAGTTTTTCGCTGAGAAACCAGAAAGGTTTTACACTGACGGAATAATGTCTCTAGCGAAAAAATTGTAAATTTGTAAATAAATATAAAAAAATAAGTTGAAGTTTGATTAGAAATACGAAAAGACTTTTTTGATTACCCATTCCTGCCGTTTTTTCGACCATGGACCAATTAAGAGGGTTCCTTTCCGAGATAATTAATCACAAGATGGAAATATTCTTAGATATGGAAATATTTGATAGACGGAGCAGTCTTCTTATGATATTTTTTCTTAGTAATATTGAGTTTCTACAGAGCTTCTTTAATATTCATAAGTAAAGAATACACTATCAAGTATATAATCGCAAACAAATTTAGGAATGCCTTTTTTAGTGACTTAGAGATTTTTTAAAATACTTTGGTAAAACCATTCAAGCTCCAGGTTTTATCGATTCGTTTTTTTAATTAATGATCACTTTCAAGGGCTCCTAAGGCTATTTATATTAAATTGGCCTGAGGTGATGAATTGAAGTGGGCAAACATGTACATACAATAGGATGATAGCTTTGATATAGAATACAAAGGTCGAATGATGGTCACAATAGCCGGATCTGCGGTACCGGTATTGGCACTTATTTTATCCGGCCAAGGGCTGCTCTTTCGGCGATTTAACACTGTTTGGATCGATTGCAAGCAAGCAATAATTTTGAAAATTTTTCCTGCTAAATAAAACAAAAACGACGCTACTTTATATACATATATATATGTATACATATGTATATCACATACTCAAGTAGCCAATTTTGCGCACTTATTTAGTAAATTTGTAAATATTCTATTGTATTGTAGCAAAGAACTTAAAGTACTGTGAAATTCAAGAACAAACAAAAACCAACTGCAGAATTTACATAACTCGCACAAAAACCAGCAAGTGGCGTAGAGAGAAAAGCGTCAAATTGACTGCATCACTGAATTTTGACAAAATCCGCAATATTTGCGGCTCAAAGTGGCAACAAAAAGCCAACACAACACAATACAAAAACAAAAAAATAAATCGCAATACACGCGTGCCAAATGCGGCCTACAAGGACTAAAACACTAAAAAATGCCACTCTGAAATGACAGAAGGGCGGGCAGCGCCAATATTAGCGGAATATGCGCAAGAAAAAAATGAAAGCGGAAAGCAAAAAATGCAACTTTTTATTGTAGTTGAATGGCAAAATATTTGGGGGAGCAATGCCGCTT
This sequence comes from Bactrocera tryoni, assembly GCF_016617805.1. Classification (NCBI taxonomy): domain Eukaryota; kingdom Metazoa; phylum Arthropoda; class Insecta; order Diptera; family Tephritidae; genus Bactrocera; species Bactrocera tryoni. The sequence goes on from NC_052500.1 coordinate 12,484,681, forward strand.
TACGGGCGTACGTTTTAATGATGCATGAATATTAGCAACTTGTCGTCCCCCATTTTGGCTTTGATGCCTAGTTGACGCTCGCGATTGCAGTGGCTTTTTTTATATATATTTTCTTTATTTTCATGCTATTTTTTATACTCATACTATTTTTTTTCGCATACTTTTTTTTATTTTCATACTGTTTGTTGATGCTGCATACTTTTTTGACGGCTAACAAAGCCGTGTTGCCAAATAATGTTCATGCGATTAGCCGAGAAGCGATTTTCAAGCGGAAATGAGCATCATTGGCGGGATTTGCGACCGCATTAAATGCTTGTAGTCGACTGACATTTGTGTCTTGGCGTTAAATAGCTAAAGTAATCGCGGCAAGTATTTCAAACTAATTCAGTTATATGAGGCAATCATTAGCGTGAAGGCAATTAGAAGCAAATGAGCGAAATTTGAACGAGTTTTGCATATTTTTTGCAAATATGAAAGGCTTTAGTAAATGAAAATGCAAAATGAATGCATATCTATAAGCTAAGAGGAATAATAAAAAGTAAGCTAGTGATAGAAGGAAGGGGAGTGGTGTGAATTTCCAACAGCCTTGAAGCAACTGCCAAACTTCAGCAATAAAACTGCAATCGCTCGTGAATTATGTGCCACAATTTGGCGCACTAAATGGCTTCTGCAGAAGAATGCAAAAAAAATTATAAAAAATTGTACTAAATAGTGACTTGCTGGCAATATAGACACCTGTTTGCGCATGCTATCAACTAAACAACAACAAATTACTACAACAAACCAGAGTAGCGGAGGAGCAACCGGTAGCCGGCAACCGCAGGCCAAAGGACATAAAAAATGACTTAGTGCGATTACACCTGCAGAGCACATCAAAACAACAACAAAAATACAATAAGCTGCACAGCATACCATAACAACAAAAAAACCACAACAAACTACCCACATGCATGTGTCGCTTCATATCGAAAGTTAGCTGCTAGCTCTCATATCGACATCATAAAATCAAATACGAAACTCATAAAAAGAACGCAAACAAAGAAGGGCGGGGAAAAATCAAAATCAAATCTCGGCGACAATAAAAGTCAAATCAAAGCCATAAAATAGCAAATTATGGCAAGTATCGTATGCTGCAGCAGCTTTTTGCCACTGTTTACACTGCAGACTCGCACAAAAACCGGCAAGTGGCGTAGAGCGGGAGCAGAGTTCAAAAAAAAACTGTGTGAACATAAAAAGTTGAAGTTCAAAAAAGTCAAGACAAAAATGTTAGTTGAATTATTTTACACTGAAATATGAGTGCTTTAGTTGTGATAAAAGTAATTTATTTAATTTTTTGTGGATTTGAGGCAAATAAAATTTGAAAAGTTCATAACAGCCTACGATGTGTGTTATTAATGGACGAAGAAGTGATAGCCCCATAAAATTTTGTGCCGAGTTGATCTATAAGACAGCTTAGTCCATCTAGACAGGATCATGTGACCGTTAGGCTTAACAGTTACCGAAAAAAAAGTTTGTACTTTTATGATATGTTGACCCATCATGAAGTCATGATCATTATATTAAGGAGCTCTGAAAGAACTGGTTTCAGACAATGGAGACTCCCTATACTTTGACTTCTTCAATTTATTGCTGGAGAAAATAATACGAGCTGTGGTGGCCGCAACAAGCGTGCCGTTAGTTCTGTTTTCTCCAGACTGAAAAAGGAAGCGAAGCGTATGGGTCTGGTTGTGGACGATGAAAATACTTATTGTCATCAAAGAAACAGTGGTCACACTGTTGACAGCCATAATTTCAAAGTCGTAGACAATTTCGTCTATCTTGAAACCAGCATTAACCCCCAACAACAACGTCACCCTCGAAGTTCAACGCAGAATAACTCGTGCTAGCAGGTGCTATTTCGGACTAAGTAGGCAAGTACGAGTAAAGTAAGTCCTCATTATTCCCAACTGACTATATGGTGCAGAGGCATGGCATGACAACATCTAATGAATCGGGGTTACGAGTTTTCGAGATAAAGGTTCTGCGAAAGAACGCAACGGCGAATATCGTATCCGAGTTTACGACAACATTGACATAGTTCAGCGAACTTAGAGACAGCTGCTACGCTGGCTAGGTCATGTCGTCCGGATGGATGAAATCACTCCAGCTCTGAGAGTATTCGATGAGATACCCACCGGTGAAAGCAGAGGAAGAAGAAGACCTCCACTCCTTTAGAAAGGCCAGGGGAAGAAGGACCTGTCTACACTTGGAATCGCCAATAGGCGCCAAACAGCGAAAAGGAGGAACGTCTGGTGAAGAAGAAGAATGTTCAAGTGCTGAGGACAGCAATTTGTCGATTTCACAACGTTGTCAAGAATTAGGACTGTCAGTACCCACAACCTCGCGAGTTATGAGAAAGGATTTGTGCTTGCATCCATATAAAATTCTTCTCACTGAAGAACTGAAGTCATTAGATTACCGTAAACGTGGTGAATTTGCCGATTTTGCCTTGGATCAACTTGAAAACGATAACGATTTTTTTAAGAAAATCATCTTTTCCGATGAGGCTCCCTTTCGTTTGAGTGGTGTGGTAAATAAACAAAACTGTCGAATTTGGGGCGAAGAAAACTTACAAATTATTCAAGAGTAACCATTACATTCACCTAAATTGACATTTGGTGTGGTTTTTTGTCTGGTGGAATCTTTGGCCCATAAGACCAGACTCTCTTCATTTTCTTAGCACATAATGTGTTTTTTTTTTAAGAAAGCATATCCCTCTTATTGGAAAATTATACATATTTATATACACATGTATAACAATTATATTGATTATAATCAATGCGATGAGCTTAGTCGATTTACTTACGCGAACTGGTGCTTCAGTTTTTGGGATATCGATCTGAAATTTTGTATCCGTACTTTGCTCAGCAAGAAGTTGCTTATTTTTCGGAACGGCCGATATCGGACCACTATACCATATAGCTGTCATACAAACTGAACGACTGAAATAAAGTGGTTGGTTGGGAGGCACTTTCATTTAACGAGAAATCTTCAAGAAATTTGGCAAAGATTATTGTCCAAAGTAAGGCTACAATCTCTAGAGATATGTATATTGTTCAATTCGGATCACTATAGCATATACATATGTATCTGCCATATAAACTGAGAATTCAAAATCAAAGTTAACTTTTTTTTTGCTTTTTTAATTCTAATTTTTTGAAAAATATTTTAATTACTTCAACTGAAAGCTTAATACCAATATCTAACGTATCAAAAATACACGCAAAACAAAGAATGCAGTGGAATATCGGCCACTGCGTCAAATACCGCTTTTACCATAAAAACAACAACTAAATACACGTAGCAGTACAAGAACAACAGTAAAATTAAATAGTTAACGCGCTGCGTGATGCATACAAATCGCTGGCCTATCATGGGCACATCAGCAGCAGCAAAAACAACAACAGTAGGCAAACGCGTTGCGAAATGGCGAGTGAGCGTGTGAGTGACGGTGCAGCGCTTGCAAATTTGTCATAGACGCTGTCGCTTGGCAGTGGCAAGCATAACTTTTCATGGCTATTAGACACGTTAGCGCACACAGAACACAGTGCACATACATACATACGTATATATGTATGTGCATATAAATAAAAATATATATAATTATGCTTTTTAGTTGCTTTTGTCGTTGAATGTGTGTTGGCATTAGCATGCTGACGTCGTCTTAAATGCATGTTGTTTGCGCCGAAAAACCTTAGAAAATGCGCACATTTAAATGCAATCAAGCAAATGCGTCGGCGTATATTCGGACGCTTCATAAAATTTGCACGGTAAATAAATACCAAAGTATGATTCAAGACAAAAAAGAAACTGCAATGCATTGCAACTAGTGGACAAATAGACAACTAGCAATTAAATCAGGGCAAGCGGCAACTAAAGTGGACATTCACACGTACAGACACACATATATGCACTCACACGCATATATGTACATTCACACTTACAGTTGATTGTGTGCGTGTCTCGAGGCGAAGTGTTGTGAAAGTTCAGGCTACCACAGCTACTGCTGCTGTTCGCTGATGTTTGTTGTTGTTGTTGCTGCCTCTGTTCAGTATGCACGCCGTCGCTCTAATCTAATTTGCAGCGCAAACAGGTACCGAAACGCAATCGAAACGCACCGCAACGCAATGCAAATGCAATAAACTCAATTCAAGTGGCCAACGCGCAGTGGCGAGCCGAAGGAAAAGTGTGTGGAAATTTTGCGTTATCTGCAACTAAATTATAATTTTGCAACTCAAAGTGCAATAGAAATGCAGATGTTAATCACTCCCACACACATACATAAATAAAAGTAAATGCGTCATAAATATTAGATGTCTAAATATAAATTCATTCCACTTCATATTTATAGATGAATAGGCACTTCTTCATTGCGCTCTTTTACAGTTTAGGAAAGAAAAGGAAACAAAAAACAATTTCCTTCATTGTACAGCTATAAAGCTATGGTAGTCAGTCTGATCTTCTGCTGAACTGTCAGCATTTAGCCTATCGATCTCTGCGCTTCACTTCAAGACCGCCGAACCTCCTTAAGTTCCATCACACTACATCGCTTTTATTCCATTTCTATCACTTATAGTCAGTGTCTGTCGCTTGCATCGCAATATGCTGCTCGCCGTTGGCTGTGCAATGCTGGCGGCCTCGCATGTCAACGACACTTCCAGCGCAGCATACGCGTGAACAGGTGGAGACGATCAGCCGACAGACTATTTTTGTGGCAAAAGCATAGTGTCTATATTAAGTGTGCGACGCATACTGACAGGCAGACTCATAAATATATGGATACACATATACATACGTACACATAAGTATGTGGTACACTCGCAGGCTGTTGTCTCCGCGGTAGTCGTGTACTTAATTGCAGATCCATTCAGTTTGTTTATTTTTTATTTCTAAAAAAAAATAAATCTCATTTAAATAAAATTAAATAAAAGGTTGAGTGTTTGGAGGATAATTGCTGTGTCTTCCGGTGGAAGTAATATTATACATACGTATAACTGTCGGAATATTCTTAGAGTGAGCTGTTCTTACATCATCCAATATGAATCGTATTTTTGGTTTACTTTGGGCATCACTCTATCTTTGTTTGGGGACAGCAAAGCTCTGCAGCCATGAATTTCGCATATTCTGAATATCAGCTTTAACCCAATTTTTCTAGGCTTGGCAAATAGATGCAATCTTAAATATTTTTTTCAACTTTTCAAAATTTTTATACCTACAAGTATTTTTATTAACGAAAAACAAATTTAATTTTTCATTACTTTCTCCCACTAAAGGCCTTTTTCTAACTATTCCCTTTAAAGCTTGCCCTCAATTACTCTCTGACATTCAATTACATATGACTCAACTCTACCTCTACTCTACTGTACCCAGGTCCTTCTCTACCTGGTCTTTCCAACGGAGTGAGACAACTGTCGTTTTGATGACTGGAAATATATCGTCTTGCCTTCGTTCACTACCAGATCCATTTGCTTCGCTGCCTAGTCCAGTCTGGATAGAGCAGAGCTAACGGCGCGGGTGTTGAGGCCGATGATGTCAATATAATCGTCGTACGCAAGCAGCTGTACACTCTTATAGAAGATTGTACCTTCCCTACCCTATTTAGGGTCTTTCCGGTCGCAAAAATAATTTTTTTTGGCATAAAAAAATCCTCAAAAATAAGTTGAATGGATCTTTCAAGAAAATAATTCACGAATGGCTTCTTTCGGTAGACTTAACTGTTTTCCATAACATTAAATTAAGAAAATAGCAGTGTTATATGTAGATTATCATCTTCTCATCCTCGCCTGCTATTTGTTATGTGTGATATCTAGTTACTGCCGAATATCACTTCTTAGACAGCGCTCAGATCATCACGTTCGAAGTCAATAATATAGAGACTTCAATAATTCACTCCTTTCAGAGGTATATTTAAGGACCTACTATAGCTTTGTAATTTTTTTCAAAACTACTATTTACTAAAAATTCAAAAATAACCAAATATTGGCACAAATGCAATTTTAGCAGCCTGTACATTCCACTCAACGTACTCTATGCATGCTAACCCGCTTTCCAATTGTCCATCAATTTAATTTGCATAACTAACGTTTACTCATTCATTGAACCAAACTAACAACAGCAGTGGCTTATTCATTATCCTTACACTCTTCGCAACGGTAAAACGGTAGATATTGAAACGAAATAAAAATCTCACAAGCAGAGATGAATTGAGCGTGGAGCGAGAGTGAAGTGCATGTTTGAGTGCGGCACTAGGAGTACCAGCAATTGAACTTAGAGTGACGCCAAAGGTCCTCAAGATGGCGACACAAAAAGGCTACGCCACAGTGGCAGTTGTAGTTGTAGGAAACGCAGCAGGCAACCGGAAAGGAAGTGGATGTGGAAATGACACTGGCATTGGCAGCAAGGATGCCATGAAGGAAGTGCCCACATGTCAATGAATAGCGAATGGTGACTGCATAAAGGGTTGTCCATAAAGGGATTTCTACATTTTTGTTTGAAAAAATATTATTTTGATGCTTAGCCATTAAAAATCTTAATAGTTAATGCTTGCGGAACGATTTTTGAATAATGGTTGGAAGAATTATAACTCCTAGAAGGCCCATCTAGGAGTTCAATGACATCATTATGCTAAAAACACTGTAAGGTTCACGTCTCACATGTTTAATGGGTGCCAAGTTCGATATTATTTTAGCGCTTAGGATCGTATGTTTGAAATAAGTTCAGAAGCTTGAGAAAATTATCGCAAAAATATCAGAAAGCTTGCGATACAGCCGAAAAATGTCAAAAATTTTTAGAGATGAATTAGAGTGGGTCAGCTTGAGGCAGGTTCCTCGATGAAATCGTGCTTACTCTTTCATTTACAGCAATAATGGTATACTGGAATCAAATGCAATTGATTTTTGTCTTTAAAATAAACCCTTATAAGCAACACCCTGTATACAGCTTCTCTCCAACTATAAGCGCACACGAAAATGCTGTAGCAATCGAGCTCGATAGAAATAAAGAAAAGGAGTCAAAAGGCACCGCATAGCAAAGGATTAGAAATCTCATAAGAAATGTATGTTGTTATTGTTGCTTTTAAGAAAAACTTTGTTGCTATTGTTATAGCTGCGTTTATACCCAGTTGTTTGTTGTTGTTGTTTTGCAGCGCCACCAGCAATTGTGCATGTAAAAATATTTAAACGCTCGTCTGCACAAGGCGGCGCAAAATCATAGTGCCACAGTGAAGAACTCGCAAGGATTTCCATGCCGTCAGCAGGGTATGTGCATGTGTGTGTGTGTGTGTGTGTGCGACGTTTGACTTGCATGCTCGTATGCTAAAAACAATTGTACGTCCATGTCCGCCTTTGCCAAAATTTCAAATGACATTATTTACATGAATGTGCATTCCGCTTAAACGCTGCTAACTCTGCATGTTTGTTGCCATTTTTATATATTTTTTGTATAAATATTTTTATAGTCGCCGTTAGAGCCGTGGCTGCTTGGGCTGGGGCTGTGAGTTCAATATGAATGTCTAGCAATTACAAGAAAGGAGGAAAATGCTTTGGTTTTTATTCGTGTATGTACTTTTTTCGCTACTGTAGTTGCAGCAATTGTATCAAAATACATAAATCTTGTCTTCGAACTCGCTATGGAATGTGGAATTCGGAGATATTTTAATATGCAAGCATATATATTTTAATTTCGATTGCATAAATATCGAAATCGTGGCGGTTTTTTCACATTTATAGCTAAGTTTGATTGGAAATGAACGCAGAAAAGTATAAATCTAGGAATTGAATTCAGCAAAATTAAATTAGACTAAAAAAAGTAAACTGCAGCAGTTCTGAAGCTCTAATACTCTTCACAGGTGCATAAGAAGATATAAGATATTTATTTTTTAGCGATTGAGCAGTTTGTATGGCAGCTATATGTTATAATCGTTCAAAATTAATAATTTTTCAGAGCTTATACCGTTATAATCTCTGCCAAAATTCGTGATGACGATACCTCTTCAATTAAACAATTTTTCCATATCAGACCTTTATATTGATTGATCAGTTTTTATGGCAGCTATATGATGTAGTGGTGCGATCTGAATGATTTTTTCAAAAATTGTGGCAATATCTTGGAAAATTATTCATGCCAAATTTCGTTAAGATATCTTTTCAAATAAAAAAGTTTTCCATACAAGACCTTGATTCTGAACGATCAGTTTGTATGACAGCTGCATGCTATAATGGTTCAAAATGAATATTTTTTTCAGGGATGGTACCGCTATTTTAGATAAAAAATTCTCCCAAATTTCGTGAAGATACCTCGTCAAATAAAAAAAGTTTTCTATACAAGACCTTGATTTTGAACGATCAGTTTATATGACAGCTATAAGCTATAGTGGTCCGATATTGATCGCACCGACAAATAAGCAGCGTGTTAAGAAGAAAAAGTTCTCTGCAAAATTTCAAATCGATATCACAAAAACTGAGTGACCAGTTCGCTTAGCAATAACTGCATAAAGTTTAATAAAAATTCCATAGCATACATTAAGGCGTGCAGGCCAGCCACAGCACGTGTGTCACCTACTCCACACTATAAAAAAACTTTAAACTCTCACCACAGCTGCAATTTTTGACTTTTTCCATGTGTTAACGCCACTTAATGTTGACTTAATGATCCGAAAACTTTTCGATAGCAAGCTTGTTGACTTGCCTGCCAGCAGCCAACCGCCAGCAGCGCACAAAAACTATAGAAATTAAAAAAAAAATGGAAGTCAACTGCAAACCATGTTCGACCTTAGACAAAGATTAGCCAGCAAATGGCGTAGAAAACCGTTGGTGCGGCAGTTTGCATGTATGTGTGTAGCTTTGATTGTAGTTGGAAGCCCGCTCAACTACACTTTATCACAGCGTCGCGTTAATCACAGCTCATTATTTAGAGGGCTTAGTGAGAATTGAGCAATCAAACACTCAGAGATAGTTACAAACTTACATGAAAGTCAGCGGAAGGCAATCGTAAAAACACTTACTGAAACCCTTTCATTTGGAGCACTATTATATATATTCCTCTAATTACTTCCACTTCAACCCATTGATTTGTAGTCTCACCTGCATTTCCTCATATCTTCTCATATCTTATTCTCAAAAATTGTAAATTCGCTTTCAGGCAAACACACTACATAAGTATATTCATATGTATGTAAATATATATTTTACTCTGTCTCCTAGTCTTTTTTCTGCTTCAATTTCTTATTGTTATCTTTTCATCCATTCCTGCCATTGTCTTCTCTATTTATATCAGGCATAATCCCCAATATGTTGACAGTATACACTATTTGCAATTTGCTATCTGCAATCTACCATCTTTGTTGCCTTTATGCCAGTATTACTGCAAGTTGTAGATACTAAATGCAAATTTCTATTTGTTTTCTGTTTATAAATATGTTGCTTTCCAATGCTCTGACTTGTAGTTATTTTAATCCATTAAGACTGCTTTAAGATAAGCAAATGAGTGCAAAATTATTCCGAAGCTTTCTTTTTTTCACATTATTTTTGGGCAGCGTGCTGTTGAAGGCATGTATGTGTATATTTGTATGTATGTTATGTGCAATTTGATTCTGAAACTGTTCGGCAGACAGGAGTAGTACCTTTTTGTCGAATAAGGAGGATAAGATAAGGTGCGAGGTGAATAATTGGTAAATTTTTTGCACAAATACCGGCCTCCCAGATCGGCGGTTTATTTAAAGGAAATAAGAGATTAGAATACTGATAAAGTCAGAGCTGAAAGACCATAGCGCTTAGAGTATATTAAGTTTATATCCACTTGCGAATTTCAAGTAATCGACCTTGTTTTGTATCGAGTGAACATATATTTGAGAATATTGAAGCTGAATATGGCGAATAGTTTCAGAGATATGGGTTCATCTCAAACAATATTAGAATATTTGCAATCGGCTACCAAAACTGTAAAAACATTTTTCTCGAACACCGACTCTGAAAGGTGAAGAAAATTTCTCCGAAATACGACTTGAAAATTTTTTTATGACAATTTCGGGTTTTAGAGGGTTTTCTAGAATAAAAAACGGCAAATTTTCAAAAATATTTTTTTTTATATAAAAAATTCAATATTTCGCAAAAACGTCGGCGAGAAAAACTTCGCCAAAATAGCTGGACCGATCGACTTGAAATCTTTATTTTTGATGAGAATTTCGGGGTTTATAGGGTTTCCTCGAATAAAAAACGGTCTATTTTCAATATTTTTTTTCATATAAAAAATTAAATATTTTATGTCAACTTTTTATTATTCCAAAGAAACATATTTTACAAAGATATGTAAAATTTCATTGCAAATCAAGGAATCTAAATCACCATTAATTAGAGAAAAATTTTTAAATAAGGTGGCAACTCTGGCAAAAATTTCTCAGACAGATAGCTTTACTAAGCCGACTCAGTTTGATGCTGTTATAAATTTTTATGATTCTATAAATTTATTTGAAAATTTAAATTTTTTTAAACAAAGGTGGCAACATTTTCAAAATTTTTATATCATAACGTTTTTAAAAATTTTGTTGAACATATTATACGAACATCTTTATTTAATAAATTGCATAAGATACTATTAAATAAAAAGTGAAACAGGTGGCAACCCTCCTCCAAAAATATAAAATTTGATGAACATTTTTTGTATCATATGGTTTTTAATATCTTATTAACATTTTAAACATGCTATATGAATATCTTTATTTAATAAATTCTTTAATATACAATTAAATAAAAAGTGAAACAGATGGCAACCCCCGTCCAAAAATATTAAATTGGATGGACATCTTAGACGAATATTTTTGTCTAATCATTTTCTTAAAATGAAATTAAAAGTGAAACAGGTGGCAAACCTTCTCCAAAAATAAAAAATTCTTCCTTAAACAATTTTTTAAATAAATAGTATAAAATACGAGTACTTTTTTCTAATCATTTTAATAAAATAAAATAAAAAGTGAAGCAGGTGGCAACCCTCCTCCAAAAATACAAAATTCCTCCGTAAAAAAATTTCTTTTTTAAATAAATTGTATAAAATACGAATATTTTTATCTAATCACTGTCATAAAAATAAAATAGAAAATGAAACAGGTGGCAATACTCCTCCAAAAATACAAAATTCAAATTCTGTAAGCTAACGCAATACTCAGCGCTTCGTAGCATTTCGTTATAATCTAGCGTATTTACTACTGTATCGCAGCAGTAGCACTTGACTAATAATATGGTAACTCTGCAATCCCATTTTCAGTTAAAATATGCATAAATACATATGCACATATTCATTTATGTTTATTGCTATGGCCCTTTAACTAAACATTCTTACATGGATATAAACCACTTTTGCTCAATTGAGGACGCATGTAAGTACATACATACATGTGTGTATGTACATATGTGTACGGGGCAAAGATCTCAATCAACAAAGATGCATAAAAATGCATAAAGTCAGGCCAAAGAAAATTAAAAGTAAGACACCCCAAGAACGTTCTGCAAATGCATTCTAATGAATGCAAATGGCCAATAGTGGTGACTATTGTTGACAGAGCCATTTCGGACCAAGGCATGAATACTGTACAGGCATGCACATGTAAAAGGTATATGTAGTTGCCATTGCAAATTTTTTATGCATAAAAAGTGCTTACCGAAATTTTTATGCTTTCATTACAAATGTCATAAAATGCAGTTACCAAAAGTTTACAAAGTTTTATGAGTGTGTGTGTTGGTAGTGTGAGCAAATGGCGAGACCTTTTGTTCCGTTTTCGGAAAAAATTATTTTTTTAAATTTTTATGCAAAAAATATGATAAAGCCGTATTAAAAAATAAATTTGGTATTGTTTAAATTTTTGATAAAAAAAATTTCGTTAAAACTTTTTTGGAAAATATTTATTTTTTTGAAAAAAAATAAAAGTTTTTTGATAGTTTAAACTTTTGAAAAATATATTCTTCATTAAAGAGTTTTTACGAAATTTTCTTTAAAAGCATTTTACAAAATATTTTTTTCTTAACGTTTTTTCAAAAAAAAAATAAAAATAAAATAATATTTTTAATGTTAAGCCTTTGATAACAGTAAATAGTTTTCATTAAAAACCTTTTATGAAATTTTCCTTAAAAACCTCTGTTTTTTTTTAATTTTTTGATAGTTTTATTGTTTAAATTTTAGAAAAAATTTTCTTCATTAAAAACTTTTTGCGAAATTTTCTTTAAAAACTCTTTGGCAAAAAACATTTTTTGTGTGTTTATAAAACAATTTTATAGTTTTTTTGTTCAGTTTTTGATAAAAAAAAATATTTTTCATTAAAAACTTTTTACGAAATTTTCTTTAAAAACCTTTTGCTAAATTTCTTTTTAGGGTTTTTTCTGAAAAAAAATCTATTCTTATTTTTAATATTTTGATAAAAACAATATTTTTCATTAAAAACTTTTTAAGAAATTTTTTCTAAAAACTTTTTAAAAAATTTTATTTTATAGTTTTATTATTTAAACTTTTGATAAAAATATTCTTCATTAAAAACTTTTTATGAAATTTTTTTAAAAATCTTTATTTTTTTCTTTGGGTTTTTAAAATTTTTCTTTTTTTTTAGTTTTTTTGGTAAAATTTTAGTAAAAACATTTTGCATTAAAAACTTTTTACAAACTTTCTTTAAAAGCCTTTTGCAAAATATTTTTTCTCAGGGTTTTTTTTTAGTTTTATTTTAAAGCTTTTGATAAAAAATAATTTTCATTAAAAACTTTTTACTATTGTTTTTTCTAAAATATATGTACATACATATATGCATACTTATTTTTTTTAATTTTTACTGTTAATGTCTATTTCATTTTTTTATTTTTTTAATTTCTGTGATAGTTTAAAATTTTTAAGTTTTTTTTTAATTTTTGGTGGAATATTTTTTTTATTAAATTTTTAGTATTTTATAAACAAATTTTTGATGTCCTCTAAGTAGCATACTTTAATGTGCTAAATCCCTGCTTAGCTGACGTATAAAAAAATATGGCAGGTGGTCAGCGGTGGTCGCTAAACATGGCCTAAAATGTCATAACTCATAAGCGAAATTTCGCCATTTTTGTGGTAAGTGTTGCATGCAGCACACATGTCGAAATGGTTAGTGTTAATTTTACAACAATTAATACGCTTTCAGTAACTTTGTTTTTGTAATTACTATACTCGATTAGAGGTTAATGAAGCACAGAACAAATATTATCTAAAGGGTGGCATAATAGGAGCTTCTAACAAAAGTTGAAACTTTTTAGAATTATTCTTTATACAAAATCAACGCAAATATATTAAAATGAAGCTTATATGTGTATTTATTTTCTACAAAAAAATATAGCAAATTCCCCTAAACTCGCACTAAACACCCTTTAATCACAATAAAGTTACTCAAAAGTGTGTCTGTGTGCGTCTCGCAAATCGCCAGTCAACACAACGACCACGTGTGCCCACAAACTAAACACAGCAGCCAAACAAGTAAACAAGCGTATAGCACGTGCTTACTTCGACACATCCTGTAAACATGCGCGCTACAATACTAAATGCTCTCGCCAATTACTCGCGCGCATACCAACACACACACTCACTCACATCTCCCCCTCCAAAACTTTGACTACCCACACTCACGCTCTCCCGCAATGCTGTGGATGCATTGCGGTCCCTCGGCTTGCTTTGTTTGTCCTCTGCATTTACAGTATCTCCTCAGCCCCTGTGAAAATTCAATTTTTATTTATTACCTACCCAAACGACCGGGCCAAAGGACACACCACACACAGGCACCAGTGCCAGCTGAGCGTCCGACTGAGCCGTAGCGCAGCGGAGAGACAGGCCACTCCATCGTCGGCATGCATTGGCGGCGGCGTCCAAGTCCACTTGGCGAAAAAATGTGCAACACTTGACTCTTTCTCTGGATCTGGAGTAAGCAAGATAAATACAAGTTGCGAAACATCCGCAAGATGCCAGAAAAGCAACTAACGGCACAATAGTACTGGCAAGTAAGATGTTGATGAAAGTTTGAGTGGCGCGCCGATGAAAGTATGGCAAAAAGTCGGGGAGACTTTGTCAATGCGTAGGCATCAGCGATATGAGCGTAGATATGTATGCGCCATACATAAGTTTATATATACATACATATGTATGTATATTTTGCTTTGTTTTATGGCATTCCCGTAAATGTCTTAGTTTAAGGAAATTTGGCAAACGGATCACGTGCAGTTTTGACTTGAAGAAAGTACGAGTGCGAGGTTAGTGTTGTACAAAAAAAAAGCATATCTAATAGAAAGTACGTAAAGGGTAAAATAATTGTATGAATAAATAATACGAGAATTTAAGAAACTAAGTGAAGTCAAAATCATAAAAAATATATTTATAAATTATGTTAGAAACCAAGTTAATTCAAATTTTAGCTGTATTATCATCTAAAAGACAGGTTTACTATGAGTCAATACAACAACAATGTGTAAATCAAATTCCAAACCCTTATTATAGACGTTCCAGGAACAGAAAAATGCTTCAGCTGTAATCAGACGATCGGTTTCTAACTCTTTTGTAAATTAAGTTTACACTAGTTTTACAAATATTTCCAATCAGTTCTGGTACAACCGTTTTTCGGCAATAAAATTGGAGGAATCGCAAGTTACAAGTCTTCTCCGATATTTTGACATTCCTAGTTGCTAGTCAAGTCGAATGGCATTTGATAAGGGAGACAATACAATAGTATAGTTGCACAACAATAACGACAACAAAGATGTCAAATGAAGTTATACCCGTTAGAATTAAGACACATTTTTCTCAGTGTAAATTTTCATAACGTCACAAAGAGGGTCAACAGGGAAAAGTTTGTCAGTACACTTACAAAATAAAAATATTTTCCTTAAGTCATATCTGTCGCTCCTTCTTGGCTCTACGACGAACTAGCTCGCTTTTTGGCAGCGTTCAAGATGATGGGGCCAGAACCATGCATTTCAGTGGGGTCCCACACTCTAAGGGAGCTGCTCCGCACGGAGGAGAGAGTAGTGAGAGAACACAATTGGCAGCAGGGAGTAGGAATGCGCCATGCCAAGCTACCCTTGGAAGGGTACAACCTTTTAAGGTGTAAGAAAATGATCAACCTCTTGCGCAAACTACCGGCTCTGCGAACATAGAACATGAAATTCCAGAGCACCTGATTCTGGATTGCTCAGAAATTTGCAGAAACAGGCTCAAGGGTCTAGGTTTCATCTATGTGGACAGGGATCACATCACTTCAGTCGCGTCCTGCAGGCTCCTGGAATTGTTCAGGATGTTGGACCTTTACGACCATATATGATATAGACCATAGATCGCGGTACAAGTCCCCAATTTTACTATCTCTCTATCTATCTACTCTCTCTCTCTTGGCATGTATGTATATCGGCTACCATAACATTCTTTCAGATTTAAAACTTAAACAATAAACAACAAGAAAAAATGTTAACTTCGGTTGTACCAAAACTATCATAACTTTCACAAATACAATATATTCCTTACAAGGATTGTGATCGGTCAGTTTGTATGGATTTATATTCTATAGAGCATCGATCATTACTTTACACAATTATTAATGTCAAATTTTTTGAAGATATCTCTTCAAGTGAAAAAGCTTTCCATACAAGCACTTTATTTCACTGTGACTTCCTAATATTTTCGATGCATTTACACTTAAAAACATTATTATTGTATCGCAAACAGAAAATTAAACTTTACCGTGTACACGTTTAGACATTCTTAGTCACAGTGTATGCCGTAGTGAGAGTCGCATAGCAAAATAAAGAGAGGATAGAGCGGCAACTAACTTGCGACTATATGAGAACTTTGAGGAGAATGAGACAAAAAGAGACACGTTGGGTTAAGTACAAACCAATTTGCGACTATTTTTTGGCCACATACGACGATGCACTGCTAGAACAACAACACCAGAAACAACAAGACGATGTCGCAACGCGATGATGACGCGCCAACAACGACGACCGACTACGATTTGGCCGACTACGCAAGGCGATTGCGACTGCGACAGCGGCCGGCCGTTTGCTGTTTGCCGTTTGGCAGGCCAAACCGAAACAAACCGAGCCATTGCACGGCAGTCGTCAGTCAGTTGGCCAACAAAGTAGCAGCAGCCAACAACGTGTGGTGTGCCTGCTTGGCACCGAAAGTGGCGGTGTGCCCTTCGGGCGATTTTCTTGGATCGCAACGCATCCAAGAAAATCGCCAACACGGCAGCCAGAAAAATACGGGCAGCAACAACAACAAACAGCAGCAAATCACTAAACACAGGGGGAAAAAAATCAGCAAAAAAATAAAACATATATTTCGTCTTCATTGTTTGGCGATTTAGTTTTATTTTCCAACAACCTCTGGCCAAGAGAGCAGCTGTTCAAGTGATGTGATGATGTTGTGATCCAAGTCCAAGAATTAAGACAAACACACAGTGTCGGGTTAAACAATGTGCAAGACATAACGGTATATGTCGTGTGTTTGTGTTGCTTATTGGCGATGACAATTGCAGCACTTGGCCAACAACTCAAAAAGTCATCAAGAAATGTCATGAAGTGGCAAAGAATATGATGCCAACGGCCAGTCAACACACACGCACACACACACACGCTGGTGGAACGTGCAGACGATTAGCCAAGTCCAAATCCGGTGTTGGCCAACAGGCGATAAGAAAACAATAACAACAACAAATCGCAGACAACAGTCAACCACGACGCTGGAGGTGATTGCGGCCAAAAACAACAGCCGGTCGAGGTTAAGTACCACGTCAGTGAAGTGTTTGCTAAATGCCGACCAGAAACTAACCGAAATCCTATTGACCGACTTTGTCAGTTGCCCGTCAGCAAGGACGTCGTGTTGGTGCCTACGTACAACCAACTACCAACAACAACCGGGAAAGTAGCAATTAAAAATACGTCCGTCTCAATCATGCAGCTACCAACAGTGCGCGTCGCACGTCAACAGACGCACACGTTGGTCGAACGCACGCACCAGCCCACCTCCCTGCCATAACGGCACGCTGTCGATAGTAAGGGTTCAATTAAGTTTTCGATGAAATGGCGCAGGTGGAGTTCAAGTTCCGGTAGAATGCTGGCTATAACGAACACCCCAACCCACACCTGACTGGCAAAAAACAGTCTAGCGGCAGACAGCTGCTGGCTAAATCCCAAATCAAGCCATTGTTTCACTTTTTTTTGGCAACTGTCAACGCCAAATTATGAAGTCGCAGCGTTGTGCTTGCGAAATGTCAACACCGCATCAAGCCATGTCGAGCCAAACTAGACGGCCACAGCTCCAACACTCTACAGCAGTGGCCAATTGGCTGGAAAATCAAAGTCAGCTGGACTTTGGAGCGTTGCAAACACGCATAACTCTGGCGTACGCGCTGAAGGCTGCACACGCGTGGCTCACAAGTGAACTGTGCGCGACAAAGCGGGAAATCGAGAGCATAAACGTTTTCGAAAATATTCAAAAATATTCAAAAACCTTCAAAAACATACGCGTAGCAATAAAATATAAATTAGTTAAAAATAAATAACCGTTAATAGCAGTAGTGGACTTTCATCGCATTAACGTAGTTTTGAATAAAGTGCTGAAACAACAACAAAATGTAGTCGCTTAGTCTACACTCACCCGAAATTATGTAACAATAATCGACATGTAATTATAATTCGACAATTAAAAAAGACAATTACATAATACTGTAAGTGTAGTGAAACTAGAACAGGCATATAACGGTAAATAAACTTAAATCATACATATGTGCAATATTAGTTTCGTATGTAAGCATAAAAAAGCCACAATTTTCTAACCAAGAAATTGTTAAAAAATATGAAATATTGAACAGTAATAAATTAAATCATTAATCAAAATACATATATATCATATATCAACTATAATCTATATATAATCAGTTGGAAAGCAAACATTTACTTACATAATCGCAACGATCATGGTGCAACCTCGGTGAATTGTCGCGAAACCAGTTATTAGTGTCGGTGTCAAAACCGAAATGTACACGCTGATAAAAATAGTACCGCAATTCGCCCACAGCAGTTGGATGGAATTTCCTGAAGCAACAAAAATATCAGAATTCTGGTGAGCTAAATATATAAAAAATAAAACTTAATAATAAAAATTAACAGAATACATACTATAGAAATGTTATAAATATGCTAGAGAGGTTCGAGGTTCCCTACTTTTTTAAAGATACAACACATAAACCTCGAATTTAATGGGGAATGTTTATTATCATTCGAAAGAACATTATTTGGCATTTATTTTTTGAAGATTATCTCCTTTAAATTTTGGCCGCAGCCAGGTCTCAGATGGTCCAACCATTGAATCCAATTTTCGATGACTCACATTTCGACTGGTAACTGGCGAATGAGACGCGTGATGATTTGCTCCAAGGCCTGAATCGAAGCCGGAGTATCCGCATAGACTTTAGACTTGACATATTCCCACAGAAAAAAGTCTAACAGTGTGATATTACACGATCTTGTTGGCCAATCGACTGCCCCAAAACGTGAAATTATCCGTTCACAGAAGTGTTCTCTCAATATATTTATTGATTGGTGCAATGTGTGGGAAGTGACTCCGTCGTGTTCAAACCAAATGTCGTCGAGATCACGAGCCTCAATTTCAGGCAGTAAATAGACGGTTATTTTGGCTCGATAACGGTCGCCATTCTCGGTTATGTTCTTATCGGCATCATTTTTGATGAAATATGGATGGATGACTCCACCGGCCCACAAACTATCTTGAATCTTTTTAATTGAGCCAGAAGTGGGCATCATCGCTGAACAAAATTTGGCTCGAAAACATCGGATCTTCTTTGACCTTTTCAAGAGCCCATAGAGCGAAGCGATAATGCTTGGGTAGGTCGAGTGGCTTCAGTTCTTGCACAAGTGGTGTTTTATACGTTTTCAATTTAATATCTCGACCTAAAAAGCGCCAATTGTTCCACGGTCTTCGTATACACTCACTTCGAGCTGAACGTGGTCTATTCGGTCAAATATTATCTAATAATGAGTGCTGGGCCTCAAGATGGGTGGTGATTTTGGGAATAATACGTAATAGCCGATTATGTTGAGTATTAGTGGAGTGAAGTGCGCGAAACACATTCTTTATAGAACGTAATAAAATTGAAAGATTTGTAAATTCACGAATAATCTGTCAAAAATTGACAGATGGCTTTTGGCTATTGAAGAATGTTCCTCTACTTGGATCACCCGACAGTATTGAAGAACTTATCGCAAAGTGTTTATTTTAATGAAAATTTATTATTCATATTGAAATTCGCTACAAATAGTTAAAAGAAAATTAATATGGGGTGTTATTATCGCCGAGAGGCTCAAATAACGATCGATTTTTTGACAATTCATTAAGAAAGCATTTACCGGTTTTATTATCCAAAAAATTTGCTTAAAAATGCTTTTCATAGAGTTTTAGTATGCATCATCGATGTAGAAGGGAAAAAGCTAGATTTAGATTTCTTCAAATTTCTAGACCAGAATACCCCCTTATGTTTCGGAAAAGTTTTTTTTTAATATTTTTTAGTTGAATGATAAAGCTCAAGGCATACAAACGTAAGATTGACAGAATTTGTGAAATCGTGCCTGTCAAAAATTGATCAAAGTTCTTACAGACTTCTGGAGTTCCTGTCAATCATTACAAAATGTTTTCATCAAGTGTGCATTCCGACAGCAAACCTCTGAGTAAATTGCTGCATTTCAAATAGGTACTCATAAAGGTGCTTCAAAAAAAAATTTGAATTTTTTTTTCAACTCTTACCCCCTCAAATGTTAGTGATTGACAAAAAAAAATACCCCCTCAAGCCAGGCGCTGTAGATTAACACTAAAGGGTCGCCTTCTTTTTCATTTAACATAGAAATTTTCGTTTCTCCATTCAAACTAAAGTTTCACCAATTAATTTTCGTTCGTCAAAAATAACCATTCAAACTTAAAAAATTCCCGCGACAAAATTATTATTCTCAGAAAATTTTTTTAGAAGAAAGAAGTGATACAGTTACATCGTTTTCAAAAGCATAGAACTGCACGCATGGAAGTCACCAATCGCATATCTACTTATATGTAAGCTATCGCTCATATGTATAACTAAGCAGGAGAGCACGACCACTCGGCGCCGTCATAAATATTTATTTCGCCATATGACGCCTCGACAAATGTTATGCATTTGCCGCTGTAATAAATTTGCTAACGCATCGAGCATACTAGCATGGCTGAGCTGAAAGTATTTCTGCACTTCTACTTCATGCTGCAGGCTTCAGATCAGTATTTTGTCTTAAGTTAAATGCTAAATTCAAGTCTTCAAATACCATAACAACAATTGGTGACTTAAAAACTTCGAAAAATCAAAAGCAAACTCAATTTATGCCTGTTGATATTTTACAGATAAATATACAAAATAATATTAACAGATTGACAAATAAAATTTAGTCGTATACTATATGCCCATATGCATATATTATATGTATATACAATCATAAATATTCTTTTTGAAAGCAAAAATATGCGGGGGAGTCATGTTTTCATGCGATTGTGAACGCGAACATGCATTCGCGTTTTGTTGTTGTCATATTCGATACACAGCGATGGAAAGCGAAAAATTACATAAAACCGAAATTTATTATTACAACTTGTGTTGTTATTGTTGTAGCTTTAAAAAATTTTAATGTGCGCACTGAACGGGGCGTATGAGTGATATTAAATAAGAAATATTACTCATACGCCATGGTAAGCTGTACATAATACATTTAATAGGCATATAAATGCTTACATAAACAGAAAAAAGAAATAAAAGATAGCGAAAAGGTGACAATATTGATGAGTTGACCATTATATTTTGGACGATATAGCCATATCCGCTGTTTATCGATCTGCCTATCCATCTGTCTTTATGTCTGTTATACATGAAATAGCCCCTCAGTTTTTGAGATATCAATCTGAAATTTTGCACTCGTATTTTTCTTTTCAAGAAACTACTCGTTTGTCGGAATAGCTGATATAGCTGCCATACAAACTGAACGATTGGAATCAAGTGCTTGTATGGAAAACTTTTTCATTTGACAAGTTATCTTTAAAAAATTTGGTATGGAGTATTATACAAAGCAATGCCACAATCTGTTAAGAAATTGTTTATATTGGACTACTTTTGCATATAGCTGCCATACGAATTGTTCGACCAAAATTAGCTTCTTGTTTGAAAATATTTTTTATTTGACTTAATACATATCTTCAATAAATTTTGCTCGAATTATTCCTAAAGGCAACACTTCTAAATGGTAAGAAATTGTTTAGATTGCACTATTATAGCATATAGCTGCCATACAAACTGAACGATCAAAATTAGGTTCTTATTTGAAAATCTTTTTTATGACATGATAATGCCATTGTTCATTTTCTGAGATATTGCCACAATTTCTGAAGAAATTGCTCAGAACGGACTACTGTGACACATAGCTGCCATACAAAATGAACGATCTTTTTATAATTTTTCATGCAATAAGAAATGCATTTGAAGCTTCATTGTAGCCGAAATTAATATTTCTACTTGTACATTATGCAACTTAATTATTTTAAATTTTATTTTCAAATAATTACTGTTCACGAAGCTTAATTTTTTATTTTACCAGAAATATTTTATTATAAAAACGTGCAAACTGCTTTAATTTATTTTTATTCCTCCCAATCTGTCCACTAAATAAGTAATTACTCAAACTGCTTATTATTAAATGCAGCGTAACTAATGTCTTACAAGGAAAATTCTGTTGGCAGCCAGAATTTATACGCCATTAAAACAATTAACAATTTGGAAGAAAGCCTGAAGAGCAGCGCCTGCCAGGCAGGAGAGCCTGCCGCACACCTCTGTTACTTAAATTACACAAACAATTATAAGTGCATACAAAAGCAAACAAACAGTTAAGTCTACACGTCCACCACTACTAACTTCGCAGCTTGAAGCACGAAGGCATTGCTCAAGTTAATTAGCATCCTTCGTGCTGTATTAGCCCGATGTCCGATGTCTCCGGCGACGCTCACAATGACAAATTCACATTTAAGTAAATTAAGTGAATTCATTGGCGGCACAAGTTTAATTGCTGAGGAATTTGAGCAATGCAGCGTGGAAACTAATATTTTCCAGCAGCGCTTGCTGGCTTTGTCGAATTACATTGCGCGTTCTATGCCAAGGCTGTGCCGGAATGTGCCTCCTGCTGTCTATCTGTGACTCTGTGAATTATTGCTGACATGAAAATGAGAGAAAAATGCTGTTATTCAAATGTGCACTAGATTGAATGGGTTCAGCGATGGCAAAAACAAAAAATAAAATAATTGATTGTGACCAAAAAAAAAAAAAATTTTAAAAGGATGGCGTTGGTCGCAGCCTCAACAAAGGAAGTGCCGATTCTTTCGTTCTTTAGTTATTATTTTTACAATAGCCAAATATTGTGCTGCCTCTAGAATATTTTTTTAACATTCCACATTTTGTTGGCAGCGCCTGTTTTCTGCCAATTTTCGCATATACACTGGTGACACAAACAATGTGTCGGACATCCTGCTGAAATAACTCCTCAGCAGCTTTGCACATTCTTCGCTGCCATGTATTTTTTTAGCAAACAATTTTAATTCCTTGCATTTTTTTCGCCGGAAATTGGCAACTTAGTCTTGTTTTCCTGTTCACTGGCCATTCTTTGGGCTGCTGCATATGTTTGCCTTCAGCGATTTTTTTAAATTTTTTTTCGCAGCGTCGAAAATGCTGGTCAGTGCAAAGCTGTGCTCAGCGCTTGTTGTCACAGTCACACAAACAATGTTACAGTTGCACATTTTTCGTATTTTTCGCATTTTTTCTTTATCATTTCCGCCTCATTTTCTACGCCACGTTTCGCAAGTCAAGCGCGCGCGCTGGAAGAAGCTGCTGGCTATTCGCAGATTTATGGCCTGCAATCGGTGTCAGTTTTATTGATAGACCAAATGGCTATGGCTTACAGTTGAATGAGTTCCCACACGAAATTTATCACTTTTTAACAGCTGAGATTTCGCATATATGGCAGTTAAATATTGAAACAAATAAAATTAAAAATAAATTCATTTCGGCCATTTCTTGAAATAAACAAAATAAATTATTCTCTAAGCAGCAATTTCCATATAGTCACACACACACAAATAATGTGCATTTGCATAATTATGGCGCAGCGTCTGCTTTGATGCATTTATTTTAATAGCCGTTGCCATGTAGCCACAAAGCACTAGGCCGCGCTGCGGTCATTAAAATGAAAAATTCGCAAATTACAAATCAAATTCATGCTTTAATTTTCACTGCAGTTGTGTCTGTCCACGGCCGTCTGTTTGTGTCGCAATTTATTACCATCACAAAGTCGTTGCGCTGCCACAAAACGCAAATGCAGACATATCTCGCTTGCTCTCGCCTTTGACCGGTTGACCCCCTCACCCCCCTCACCCCTCCTTTACGCCCTTTTGCCGAAATTGTGTAGGCGAAAATGCGAAGTTATTATTTTCGATAATTTTATTGCTTTGTGTGTGGACAGTGCTTGGCGCACGACTTAATGTCCTTCGGCCGTCGCCGCCTGACGCCTAAAAACTTTTGCAGCGCCACTGCATTGCCCACCCGCCTACCGTCTACATTCGTTGGCCGTTTGCATCACTTCGCTTTACTAATTTCTCATGCTCCACCTTCGGCCTTTTAAGTGATTTGCATATTTTTGCACTTTGCTTTTGTCGCACCCCTCACCCGGCCGCCTTCTTGCGCATCATTATTGCTTTCACAAAAGATTTTTCATTTTCTTAAAAATTATTACCGAGTGTTAAAAACAAACTGCCGTGTAGTTGTTGTTGTTGCCATTTTAAACAATGCTTGAAAAAATATTTAAGAAAATAAGAATTATGACTTTGTTTGTGCATTCAGTTCATCTATATATAAAATATATTTTTGGTTTTCCTTTTCTTTTATTGTTGACCGCCGAAGTTTTGGTTTCTGATTTAATGTGTGGGTCAGTTTGTCTGGTCAGCGCGTCACAGTATTCGATTTTCGTTGCTTAATGTCATGAAATATAATTTTAACACCACAAGCTGCCCATTTTAGTTTTGTATTGGTGGTTAGCGAAATGATCGAACCTCACATGTCTCATAAAAATATTAATTTTATTCCGCATTTATTTCTTGATCGGCAGCCACAATACCGTTTAAGGGTTCGTTTCCTATAGCATAGAGAGTTTAAAAATAAATACTATACTCGTATATCTTCTTGATTTTGATTGGTCAGTTTGTATGGCAACTATATGCTACAGTAGTCCGATCAAAATAATGTGTGCGTGGACTGTAGCCTTGTCTTGGGCAATAATCTGTACTAAAATTTCATATCGATATCTCAAAAATTCATTGATCGTCTAACTATAAATTTGAGCAACTTTTCCGATCGGTTGGTATTAATTCCGACATATACTGTTATGGTTAAGTTAAGTGGCTGATGGATGAAAGACTCCTGTATTTAGATATTACCTATCGGGAAAGCTGCCTGAACCTATCACAAATTTGATTAGTTGTTTTATGACCATTTCTTCGTCTAAAAGTATAAGATCCAAAGTGCTTTCATCTTGATCTGGCAAAAGCGGCACGTTCGAGAGGAATTGTTGAGACTATTCTACCGCATCTTCTTCAAAACAGCAGATGCAGCTAACATCTTACTGCATGAATCCCGAGCGTACAGTGTCCAGTATTACTTAGAACTCCTACAACCATTAAAGGGTACACCTGGCTGAAAACTTTTCCGATTTGACAGACTCAAACTTACGGTAGAATAGGCATTGGAATTAACACTGTCCAGAACTACCAAGACTCTCACGATATGCAGACGCCTAGACGGTTGCTCCTTGGGCCTCAAGCCAGAAATCATCAAGTGGCTGTATACCATGACCGTAAGGCCTTTTGTCACTTATGGGCGGTTGCTTGAGGTCATGCTGAAGCTCATACCGCTGCACCTAGTGATCAAATAACCATATCATGTAGCTCGTGGTAGCAGAGAATTTTGGTAAAAGGAAGATAATGTCGTCTCAAAAAATGAAGAGCTTAGGGAAAAACACACCACTGGTCCTTCTTTTAAGAGACAGCGTTACGAAGAGGGTAAACTTCACAAATAAGCTTAAAGTTACTTTCGGCAGTAAGGCGGCTTCTGAGGAACAGCACTATCAAGCAGAAGTGTTTGCTATAAGTCAGTGTGCAGAAATTAATCTCCAACGCAGCTACCGCAACCAGCGTATCGCTATACTCAGCGATAGTCAAGCGGCATTTTAAGCGATCTCAGCCAATGAAGCCAAATCGCTATTAGTGGAGGAGTGTATGGGAAGGCTGAACTGCCTATCAGTTTGCAACCGTGTAGATCTGATCTAGGAGCCAGTTCATAAAAGGGTAGCCGACTTTGAGTTGGTCAACGAGCTAGCCCGCTATGCGGCGGCTTCCAAGTTGATGTGATTTGGTGGTTTCCCACACCATATAGGGGTTGCTCCGTACGGAGAAGAGAGTGGGGAGAGAACGACATTGGCAGGCAATAGGAATGCGCTACGCCAAATTACTAGTGGGTGGTTACTATCAAGGTTTAGAGATATGATCAACCTCCCTCGAGACAAATTTCGTTTCTTTGTCGCGCTCTATACTAGGCACTGCAGGCTCAAGAAATAATTGTCCAACATGGGCATAGTCTCTTGCGCAAGCTGCTGGTTTAGCGACATGGCACAGAAAACTCCAGAATACCTGAATCTAGTTTACCCAGCAATTTGTAGAAGCAGGCTCAAGTCCCTTGAATCCATTTGACAGGGATCACATCAGCTCAGTCGCGCTTAGCAAGGTTAAGTGCCTGTCTTAGTAAGCTCATCAGCCTTATAGTTTCCTGCAATAATAATCATAATATAGCTTTATGCTAGAGATAAGGAGTCTAGATATCCCTTAACTAGTCTTGAGCGCTCAGTTAGTGAATTTAAGGCACAATCTCTGACCTACTATTTTAGTGGATAGTCGCCACTCGAAAAGAGGCTACGCCCCGGAGCAGTAAATCTATCTCTACCTTAATGGCAGCCATTTTCGCTTGGAAGACGCTGCAGCTTTCAGGAAGCCTAAAACTGTAGCTTATGGAAAGTTCCGGAACCTCCCCGCCAGCTTTGATTCATCCGTAAAAAAGCTTAACGGCCTTATCCTCCAGCGAGTCCTTCCCCCCCATGCCTCCCTCGAAGGTATATGAGCAGAGAAAGGACTTGAAGAAGTCGCACGATAGGGAGTCGCCTTGTCTGAAACCATGTTTGGTATCCCTTCCGATCCTGACGGAGCAAATTCAGATATCACGGCATAAAGGCAACTCCTTTTCGTGCTGTCGACGAAGAGGTGGTGTGTGTCGATCCTCTTTTCACGGGTTTTTTCCAAAAAAACCCTCTTTTCATACAATACGATCAATAGAACCTTATATGCGTTGTTGAGGAGGCTTATTGCACGATAGATGGCGCAGAATGTGGGGTCTCCGTTTTTGTGGATTGGGCAGAGCACACTTAAATTCCAGTCGTCAGGCATGCTTTCGTCCGACCATATTCTACAAAGAGCTGACGCCTTCGCCGCCGTATTTGAATAGCTCGGCCGCAAATACATCGGCCCCCGCCGCTTTGCTGTTCTTCAAACGGGCAATTGCTATTCGAACTTCTTCATGGTCGGGCAATGGAACGCGTGGTCCATCGTCATCGATTGGGAAATAGGGTTTGTCTTTTCCTGGCGTTATGCTTTCACTACCATTCAGCAGGATTGTTCTAAATAAATAAAAAACTACGTCAAAGCTTAATCTCGGGATTTAAGTAGCTCCATACCATTGTATGATAAAAAAATACTTATATTCTGAATACGGAAAAAAATAATTTGTTAAACAACACACTGTAGTACAAAGAGACAACAACGGCATTTAACTGTTATTGCTTATGGAA